>NW_015627232.1:1004229-1050282 GCF_001515625.1 Sinocyclocheilus rhinocerous
TTACTGTACATATTACAGTATAATACTGTTCAAATTACAAAAATCAGTTACAGTGTATATATATATATATATATATATATATATATATATGGGTTCCAATGTTCTATTATAGATCATAGATGCCAAAAAAGAATCTTAATTTTTAAGAGTGTACAATAAAAAGGTTCCATTGATGTTAAAGGTTGCATAGAACCATCAACACCAAGAACCTTTATTTATACATGTCAACATAGTTTTCGAGATGAATGGTCAGAATCAGAATCAAGTATTCCAGCAATCTCTGTAATAAATTCAGATAAAGTAATTCAATATAGGCCAATTTGGTTTTAGTTATGCCAAAAATCTCATGAGTATCAGATGGGGGAAATTATGCTTGTCTTATGCTGTGAATCTTAAATAGTGTGAATTGACAATGTAAATGGATTTTTATGACAGTGCTGAAACTTGATTAGGGAATTTGCTCAGGTGATGTCTTATTCAACTGCTGTCTTGTGGGCATGACTGCGTCTCTCGTCGTGACAGGCAGGGACAGGGACGGGGAAACTGGCACTTGGAGTGCCTGTGACAGCAGCGAATGTCTACAGAGCAGATGTCCTGCGCGCTCTGAGAGAGTCTCCGGTCATCAGCACGCACCACCATCTGCTCATCATTACCGGCCCGGCCGAAACACACAAACACACACACGAACCGTGGAGCCGCCGGTCTGTCTGAGTGACGTCAGAGAGGTTGGCCTTGACAGAGAGCGAGAGAGATAAGCGATAAAGAGGGAGGAACAAAGGGGAACCTGTAGTCATACCATAAATTTTTAAAGGGGTAGTTCACCAAAAAAATGAAAATTGCACCATTTACTCATTCAAAACCCACATGAATTTATTTCTTCAGTGGAACAGGGTGAATTTCTGAAGAATAATGACTAAATTTCAGTCAGGTCACACAAAGCTAAGACTTTTATTTTATTTTTATTATTATTATTTTTTTTTTTTTTGCCATTTAAGACATTGATAGCTCCCATTCTTATTTACTTTCATGATGAAAAAGTGAAGATATTCACCTAAAAATGTCCCATTTTGGGTTCCGGTGAAGAAAGAAAGAAATACAGGTTTGGAATGACATGAGGTTGAGTAAATGATGACAGAATTTTCAAAAAGTGTATTCACAAAGCCCATCTTCGTACATTGGTGTTACCTGGGCATTTCATCACATTCGTATGTTTCATGATTGTGTTTTGTCTTTGGCAGTGTTATTTTTCTCTGAATTTATTTTTGACCAGTATACTAACAGAACTGGACTAGTGATACCTTGTGTTCTTCATAAGATGGCTTAAGGAAGGTTTTTAAGTTACCTGGATGGCAAACCAAAAATTATCTGTAATATTATCTTCCTTCCATCTCATTAAGGAAACTGAAACTGCTTCATGAACCCTTATTACATTCTATCAGCTCATTACCTGATACAAATTTATACTGAAAAGTGAATAAAGAAGTGCTACCTTGCAGGATTAGGCAAAATTCAGAATGTAAGAGCTGGCCCCCATTCATATAATGAGTGTGAATTTGAATTAAATTGGTTTCATTCCACAGGATGTTGAATTGTAATTTGAATGGGCATGACAAGAAGAGGAATTTTCTCTGTTGTTATTTGAAGGAATTTTCACAAAACAAATAAATACACCCTCAATTTACAGATAATGCAAATATATTTCCTAATATGCAGAATACATTTCTTTAAACTATATAGTAAATACTGGCAAAACAATTAACTCGCCAAATATATATATATAATAGTGTAAATGTAGTGCGATTAATACAAAGAAATATATACAAATACACATAGGAATTTTAAACATTAGATATTACTGTACTGTCATATAATCTTTCTAAAAATACCTCATAAAACCTAAACTTATACCTAGCAGTTACAGCGAAGATTTTTCAAACCTTATTCCACTCACTATTATTTTAGATACTAATGTAGTTTTAGTAATATCTGTAATAAAATAATTGAATTGTATAATTTTTGTTTTCATTTTAATATTAATTATTTTTAGACATTTTATTGTGTTTTTGTCATTTTTGGTAATTATTTTTATGTCTTTATTGAGTAAGGGATAATCAACGGCTAGCCGTGCATGCATTAAAGGATTTTAAATGCAGGACGTGGAGGCAAAGAACCGCAAAGCGAAAGCGAAGTGCATTTAAAATCCTTTAAAGGGGTCATATGATGCGATTTCAAGTTTTCCTTTCTCTTTGGAGTGTTACAAGCTTTTCGTCAGTTACGACATGTTAGTGCTAGGATTCTGCCCGCTTTAAATCATACACAGAGATGAAATAGTGCGGTAAGACCACATTTATTTGAATGAATTATAGCATGTATTTCAATTAATTATCGATCGATCGTTTGAGAGAGAGAGATGACAGTTGTGTGTACCTGCGTTCTGCGTCTGCGCGTCTCTCTGTACAAACAATTACTTAAAAAACAGCGATTTTACCACCTCGTTGCTGGGGAATATAATGTAGCGATCGAGTATCTAGGCTATTTTATTAATGAATTCACGGGAAGCGTTGACAACAAGTTTGTGTGTGTGTGTGTGTGTGTGTGTGTGCAGCGCAATCAGCGATCTCTCTTTCTCTCTCTCTCTCTGTGTGATGTGTGTTGGTTAGTGTGCATCAATTAAAGCAGCGCATTAATATAGAACGGTGATTAAACTGACTTGGAACTACCTGAATAATAATTGGAATAATAATTTTTTATTTCAGCTTTAGATTTAGTTATTTTAGTACATCAAGATAAGATAAATAACATGATCAATGTTGGTGAAATAAAACTATAATATTACGTTTATTTCATCTATTTTATTTCAAGTATTTATTTATTTATTTAATTATTTTAAAATGGGTTTTAGTTTTAGTTAACTGTAATATACTTGATTTAATTTCAGTTCTACTTCTTTAAACTCAAATTGCAATTCTTCACCCTGTTCGTCTACCTCATTTCAAATTCAGGAAGTGAATTGGAATTTAACAGACATTCTTAATTCAGTTCTTAAGACAAGCAATTCTGCAACCTTGTGCTTTACTTTATCGTTATGGTAATGGAAATTCATTGAGGTTGAAATGTTGATTGGCCCATTATGTACAACTAATAACAGCGACTACTTAATAGTCACACGTATTTAGCTGCTTAATGAACAATTTGAGAACAAATGACCAGCTAGGTCCTCTCAAAATCCATATGTAGATGCAGTCCACTACTCCTGCAATGCTAAAAGCATTATGGTCAGAACGGAACATTATGATCAGCTAGCTAACTAGCCATCACTCCTCATGGGAGGCCAGCCCTCACTTGAGCTTCAGACTCCCTACAGACTCCAGAAATAATTTGTTTTCCTCCAGACTACATTTTCCATGGCCTGAACCATATTTCAACCAGACCATGTTTTTCATGCCCTGGCGTCCCTTTGAGTCATGAGTCATTGTGAACTGCAGCATCTGCTATATGAATAAGGTGAAATTGTGTAAATATTACACTGTCCCATAAGGATATATGAAGATTTATTACCTGGTCTTCACATGAGGTAGAAATATTTAGAATCCACGCATTAATGATGCAGGAGACGTGCCGGAAACTGTAGCTCATTATTAATTTACTTCACGGTGATTGGCTTTTGATTGGGGATGCAGAGTCTCATTGGTCCACTGAGGGATGGATATGGATGTATTAGAGTACTTTAACAGTTATTAGGGCTAAAGGTTGAGCTGAGAGTGTTTTTGTATGTATCGTAAGAGCTTATATGAGATGTTTTTCACTAGTTTATTGTCTCATAGAGGACTGTCTTAAAGAGATAGTCATCATTTTTTGTCATCATTTACCATCCCAAACAGTGGCGAATGCAGTACCATGCGCTCCGACTGACCTGAGGAAGGTTTTCTGTGTGAATATTTCAACCGTTATTATGTGTGTCCCGTATTTTTATTGACTGAACTTGTGATGCCATTTATTTTTGAATGAATCATTCTTTTGACTTGGTTCTTTCTTTTCAGTGAACTAGCCAAACAGGGTTACAAAAGAGTGAATCGATTCACATGCATTCTGACCGCTCTCTCACTGACACATCTGATGCGGTTCATCAGTTCATAAAACAGTATCAGGATACTTAAGAACAGAGAAAATAAACAGTGCTGGATGAAGTGAATATTTACCTTCAAACAATTGAATCAAAAGAAGTTTTAAGAGGTAAACTTGAGACATTTTAACTACTGCTGTGTCATGTGAATAAGCACATAAGTTTGTTTCTTCATCTGAACAGTTTTAGAGAAATCTAGTATAATGTCACTTGCTCACCAATCGATCCTCTGCAGTGAATGGGTGCCGTCAGAATGAGAGTCCAAACAGCTGATAAAAAACATCACAATAATCCACAAACAATCCACACAACTCATCTTGTGAAGTGCAAAGCTGAGTGTTTGTGATAAATGCCTTAAGAATTAAACTCAGTCTATAATCCAAAATAACGCTTCCACCATTTGAGGAACGCTTCCTCTCACATCAAAATTTACTGAAATATTAGTTTAGAAAAGTTCTGTTTTCACTTATGATGCTTGATCTGTGCATATTTCACTTCTGATTTAGACAAGATTACATTTTCACTGAAGAAAGAGGACAAAGAGCTCGTATTTTAGCCAGAAGCAACATGCAACTATTCTCTTCACAAGACGTTAAATGATGGACTGGAGTCGTGTGGATTACTTGTGGATTATTGAGATGTTTTTATCAGCTGTTTGGACTCTCATTCTGACGGCACCCATTCACTGCAGAGGATTCATTTGTGAGCAAGTGATGTAATGCTAAATTTCTCCAAATCTGTTCTGATGAAGCAGCAAACTCATCTACATCTTGGATGGCCTGAAGGGATATGTTAAAGAACATTTGTGTCCCACAGTGAAAGTCAATGGGGTCCAAAACAAAACAACGACATGGGTGTAAATGATGACAGAATTATTATTTATTTATTTTCTTTTTATCTATCCCTTTATGACTAAATGCGATTAAGGTTACGTACGGTCAGTTACTTCAGTTTCATTCTCTTTCTTTCTTTTTCTGTAGTGATTGTTCCCCAAGGGAGGTAAGTTATGAGTAAGCTCTGATCCTATCTCCTACTTATCTCATTAGCATGCCACTGTGTGTTTTCTAGAGAGTTTGAGATGCTCTGCATGTTGTGTATACGTGTGTGTGTGTGTGTGTGTGTTCGCATTGAGCTAAGTGGGGTCACATTCTTGTACACTTCACTACAGTGTGTCTAACAGAAACCTGAAAAAGACAATCCAGTTTGAAAGGCTTCATAACAATCTCCTAAAAGTCACAGTCAAAAGAAATTATCATCGACTATAAAAAAAAACAAACAACAACAACGATGGCACTGCCTGATGTCAGAGAGGTTTATATGTATGAGTGAGCTGCAGAAATGCACTTGCATTCAATGCTCCGCTCTTCATAACCATTTGTAAATCATCATCTTACAAGCTCATATGACATGCTCACCTTCACATGCCTTTAAGCATCTCTTTGCATGTTTGTATATTAAACATGGAGTGGATTTGCTTTACCATCTGACAAATTGTGTGCAATATTGGCTTGTCACATCCAGGTTGTAAAAGTGAAATCTGTCATAACAGTGACTGGAAATATCATCAAACGCTTTTAAACAATAACAACACTCCCACACTTTAAAACAATGAACAAAAACATTACAAAAAGTTATTTTTTACAATCTGATGGCATAAGAAAATCTTATTATGCTCAGTTGTTCATCAGAAAACCATCTGGGTTGTTCAGGCAAATCAGGAATGCTTTATTTTTTCAGATGAAATATAGAACAAATACTAGGCATGCGTCGACTGATTGTCACACACACACACACACACACACACACACACACATTTTTATGTAAAATCTGAATATTAATGCATTTTTTATGTGTTTGAATGAAGTGTTGTATGCTTACTGAGGCTGCATTAATCTGATCAAAAATTCTATAAAAGAGTAATATTGTGAAAATGTATTATTAAAACAGAATTCTAATATATTTTCAAATGTAATTTATTTGATGGCAAAGCTGAATTTTCAGCTGTCAGTACTCCATCTTTAGTGTCACATGAGCCTTCAGAAATCATTCTAATATGCTGATATTGTAAACATGAATTAATGCAGTTGATAAGGGTTTTCGTTGGTAATGCCTATAGCCATTAGTTGTGTAGTATCAGAACAACTTCTCCTTCCACTTGTCTGGACTCAGAAATGCTGAAAAGCACAAGCTGTCAGACAGCGTTCAGTCACACTCACAGCACTCATTCAAACAGAGGTCTTGCCAGAGGTCATGCCAGCGAAAAGAAGCATCATCTAGTGTTATTTCACCCCACTAAATAATGACAAAGCTAAATGTCTAAAATCTATGAAGGGCTGATTTGTGTGCTTGACTTGATTTGTGTTTGACTTGTAGAAATGTATAAGTTGTTAATTGATCATATTCTAATAATCAATAAATGGAAAACAAAGAGCACACACTGTATAAAGGTCCTAGATCACATTTTCACCAACTTTCAAAACTGTTTTATGGAGTTGAACAATCAGCTGAACAATCAGAATGTTGTTAAACAACCGTACAATCCATTGATCGTAGTGTACTTCTATCCCTCACAGCCTCGTTGTCATGCCTGTCGAAAGTTAAATATGGTGCTACCCTGACTATAAGTTCTATTGATATCAGCAATATTGGCTTTGACTGTACCTAAATATGCTGACACGTAGCATTACAACAGCTTTTTTAATCTCCAAAGAACTGCTTAGCAAACTCAAAAACCATATACAGCAAAAAATGTTTCTTGATAAGAGTTTTTTTTTTGCTGAATTAGGATCCATTAAAGAACATTTTCTAATTAAAAAAATGACCGTTTTCAGCATTTCAGGTTAAAATGATTCAGCAGATGTTGTATTTTAAAATCATACGGCCGAATGGGAAATGTACTTTTTGAGATTTCGTTTTCAATTCCATTTTAAATGTCTGGGACATTGATATGCACATGTTGTCCATCCAAAAAATGAAAATTTGCTGAAAATGTACTCACCTTCAGGCCATCCAATATGTAGATGAGTTTGTTTCTACATCAGAACATATTTAGAGAAACATAGCATCACATCACTTGCTCACCAAAGGATCCTCTTCAGTGAATGGGTGCCGACAGAATGAGAGGCCAAACAGCTAAAACAAAAACATCACAATAAAGCACCAATTCTACTTTTTTAAATTTTTTAAAATTTTTGGGTGAACTATTTCTTTAAGCCTTTAAGTCATAATTCAACTTATTCCTCTCTGTTGCCTCACTAATGGTGGCACCCATTCGTTCTGCATCTCTCACTCTCTCGATGAGCCTAATTACCCCTTCTGCAAAGGAGTTCAGCTGACTGTATTGAGGTGACTTGTTTTTGGAGGTTGATGAGCTCTCATACACATAAGTGTGTGTAGACTAGCACACACTCTCCTGCTCACACAAGGTTTAGGTAGGTGGCATGGGGTTCTGAGCAGATAATTACACCGGAGCAGTAAAGAACAAGAAAAGAGATGAGAAGAAAAGGAACAGATCCCTTGTTTTTCTCCTCTTCACTTTACACACTTCTTTCTTCAGCCTAATTATCAGCGTAGCTTTGAGGACAGGCGAAGGATTCTCAAATCGTCCTCTTCTGAGCTTTTCATTCTGTCAGCCTCTCTTTGAGATGTGGAACAACTCTAAACATGGAGAAAAGACAATCTGTGAAAGACTCAAAACTTGTATGTGAATTTATTTAAGGCTGATATCTGAGGCTCATTGTTCACGTGAACGGTTTCTCTGTGATTTGAGAGCCTTAGAAATGAGCTCAGGAGGCTTCAGTGTGCTAAGCAATGAAACCGCACAGATATACACAAGCACGGTTCTTATTGCTGGAGGCTACGAGGAGTTGCCTTGGGGATAAACATCTTTTAACCACCAGCCTACAGGAAGAAGATCATATATAAGAGTGACAAATATTATTATTACACATACGCTGCTGAACCAAGCATATAGCATTATTGCACTTGTGCACATTTGCAGGCATGAGGTAAAAATAATAGGGTGATACAAATTACCTGATATCATAATGAAGAAAAAAACTCATTAAAAAAGAAAGAAAGAACGATAAATTCTTGAAATGAAAAGCAGTTTAGCATAATCCATTATTATTATAAAAAATGAAAAAATTTTAAAACATTTGTCTGTCTGGCAAATTAAAGTAATTTGAGTTAAAATTGTAAAATGTGATGTATGACTACCCAAAAACTAAATATAAAAATAATAAATATGTTTAATAAAAAATATATTTTATTTATGATGTGTACACTCGCATGTATCACACATATTCAAAGTGAAACACGAGAAAAAAATAAGTGCTTACATTTTAGTTGATGGTTGCACCGCATGACATTTAGAATCATACATAAAAATGACAAATAAAAACTGTTTCACTGCTTATTAATATTTGAAAAGCATTTTTCTGTCTGCCCAATTCAAGTCATTTGATGTGACCAACATGCAGTACAAAAAACAAACAAAACAAAACAGTAAATAGTTGTAAGTTAAGGTTGTAAAATGTCATGTGGTATGACTGCCCAATGACATTTATATTAAACACAGTATATTAAATATAAATATATTAAACAAATAGATGTATCACACTTCATGTATCACAAAGAGAAGCATGCTTTGATGGTTGCACTGCATGACATTTTTAGAGTCACATATATTATGACAAATATTACATATTGCTGCTTAACCAATTTTATAACACTATTGCACATTTCTTTTGTAACAATACCACGACATTCTTTGTCTTATGTTATTTTTTGTTATCTTTTTTTCTGATAACATTTGCAGCTTTGCACATATAGACACCCCCTAAACCTTACCAAAATACTGTTGTCACCAGCATTATCAGACATCCTGGTTGTTATCAGCATTATCAGACATCCTTGTATTAGACCTCCGACCTCGGTCACTGGCTAACTGTACATGTTCACTAGCACAGAGCTCAGCAGGCGTTTTCAGTTCATTCTCTCTGGGAGCTGAGTGACAGACTCATGTGGGGTATTGTGGAATTGACAGCATTGAGAGCTTTAAAAAGTTGAGAAACGCTCAAGTTTATGCAAATGAGAGGCAAAAAACACCAGGCGGCGTGTGAAGACAGTGATGTCTGTCATAAGCATTTCAAAATCTGCAAATAGTGCTGGAGGTTCTGGAGGATTCAATGCTTAAATCACATTGTTACATATCCTTATAGTTAATTCAGATTTCACAAGATTTTTATTGCTGTTAGACTGCAGCTGGGTTAACAAAAATGTGTTATGTGTGGGACAATTATATGATATTATCCAGATTGATTAACTTATTAAAATATGGCTAAAATACGCAATGCATAATACACCTCTAGAATACACCTCTTCTATGATGAGCATGCTTTTAATACCCAAATTAAAACTAATTTTTTATTTTTTGGATGCATAAAGTCAAACATGCCTGAGCAGTCTGGCATAATTAATATTGAATTTTTATTAGATATGGATAGATTAGATAGAATATGTGACCCTGGACCACAAAACCAGTCATAAGTAACACAAGTATATTTGTAGCAATAGCCAACAATGCATTGTATGGGACAAAATTATCTATTTTTCTTTTATGCCAAAAATAATTAGGATATTAAGTAAAGGTCATGTTCCATGAAGATATTTTTTTTATTTCCTACCGTAAATATATCAAAACTTAATTTTTGATTAGTCATATGCATTGCTAAGAACTTCATTTGGACAGCTTTAAATGCAATTTTTATCAATATTTAAATTTTTTTGCCCCCTCAGATTCCAGATTTTCAAATAGTTGTATCTCGGCCAAATATTGTCATATCCTAACAAACCATACATCAATGGAAAGCCTATTTATTCAGCTTTGATGTCAATGTCAAAACATTGACCCTTATGATTTGTTTTATGGTCCAGGGTCACATATGGTAACAAAAAAGAAATTGTTTATTAATATATAAAAAAAAAAAAAACATTTGTCCACCAGACCAAAGTAATTTGATGTGGCCAACATGCATAGAAAAAAAGAAAGAAAGAAAGAAAAGAAAAGTAAAAGAAAATGGTAGTTCAGGGTGTAAAATGTCATGTGGTATGACTGTCTAGGAACTTAATAAGTAATATATTTATTACTTATTAAGTAATAAATATATTACTTATTAAGTAATAAGTAATATACTTATTAATATAATATAATGTCCTGGCCAGGATTTCTAAATTGCCTAAAATGTCCAGGTTTTAGCTTTGTTTTTGTATTGACATGCACTCTACAGCCCTCATACATTATATGCATACATATTTCCATTGCTTTGACCTTTCTTTGTAGATCCCGCCTTCTCACATGCCACAATTGGTCAATTATATCCGCACACTATTGATCAAACTACTTTTCAGTCATTATCTTCAACAAGTGAAAACAATAACAAACAAAACCAAAACCTGGACATTTTAGGCAATTTAGAAATCCCAACCAGGACATGCCAGGGAAAAAGAGGATGTATGGTCACCCTAAGTTCATATTTTTCTAAACTGTATGCAGGATGCATATGATTATTTTATTAACCATACTGAAAGCAGTTTTTAGTGGTACTTAGCAGGGGGGTGGGGGGGGGTTCCGCAGCAGTAGACGCATAAGTGTCAAACTATGAGTCAGTGGCCAAGACTGACACAAAAACCCTCTGTTAGACTAAGTAATACATAAATAAATGAATAAATACACTTCAGATAAAGTTTAAAAAGTTTTTGTACTTTGCCAAATTTATTTGGCTCTCTCACATCTTCAGGATTTTCAGGGTTGTGTAGGATTTTCAGAATATAAACTGTCTCTCCATCTCTCTCTCTCTCTTGCTCGGTTTGCCTCTCCAACATGCTTGTTAAATAATGTACTTTGATGTTTTCTAAACACATATCAGACGTGTGGGTTGCCAACCAACGGAGGCCTTTAGGGAGCGCAGGAAAAGAGGTACAGAAACGAGGGATAGTTCACCAGGGTACCACTTCAATTCAGTCCAGACTATAGCGATAGAAAGATGAAGAGAGAATAAAAAAATCTCTGCGCTCCTGTACCTATTTCTACAATTGTATATTAAGCCGTGTGCTGAGGGAAAAGCATTTACGGCCTCCTCTGCCTCGGTTACTCTTGAATAGACTGCCGAGAGATGTTCTGAGCTCTTTCCACATTCTAAAAGATTTTCAACATGCTTTAAAGTTCATTTGAAATGGTTAGTGGTCTACTCCCATATAAAAATGTTTGGGCTTCCTTCCTTTCTATTTTAGGAGTCTATTTCCTGGAGTCAGTTTAATAAGAAATCTACTGGGCAAGTAATGCAAAATGGAAAAATCACCCATATGGAAAATTTAGGTCAGAGTAAGTATGTATATATATTCCCTTTGATATTAATAAGTTTCACTGGCACATAAAATATCAACAGCATTTCATGATGTCACTGTCCACTGCATGGTCCAAAGGGTTTCAGTTTGTGTTGCCTGGTTCGTGACCCATTTCACACAGCTGTCAGATCCCCAGGATGTGGTCGAAAAATATCATCCTCAAAGATATGATATATAGCTGCCATTTCTGATCAACTGAGAACTTACAACTAAGACCAGAAAAACAGTTTAGACTCATTTAAGATGTTGTTTTTCAGCAAGGTAGTCAAGGTAGTATGAGGGCCTGTTTGAGTTTCTATGCTGTTTTAGAAGGCAGCTTTATATGTAGGCAGTTTACAGCAAGGCAGCTCACTAGGCTTTGGAGCAGAGCCATTTATCAAGTCCATCCTTCCTCTCACACACACAGTGTCTTTACCCCTCACTTCTCGCTGCAGTACACACTCTCATCATCATCTCCGTGCCGCACGCTCCTTTCACCTCTGACCCTTGTTGCCATGACGCCCAACTCAAAACCCCAGGTGTCACCTGCACTGTCATGTCCTGTTTGTGTGGGCTTGCTTCCCTCTGATGAGTCTGTCTTTGTGTGTGTGTGTTTGTGCGGATAATACTCCTGACCCAGACTGTCTTTGTGTCATGAAGGTTGTGCTAATATTTGAATGCCAGATGAAATATTGTGACCTGTCTCGAGAGTCACCGACTCTCAACCTGTCAATCACGATCCGCACAGCTCCTCGCCATCCGTAGCCCCTTTAAAGCATCGATTCGCACAACCAAATGACCACACGTGGACATTTTCATGTTGCTAGCTTATTCTGATTAGCATACAGGGCTCTGGAAATGAGATGCAAATGAAACCTGAGGTGAACTGGATCAAGCGGGTCACTTGCATGAGAAAGACCTAAATTAATGTGTGGAATCTGACACGGGCAGGACGACCTTATAACCTTTCCTAAATAAGATCAGCAGCTTTTCTTCACCTTATGAGCATACAGTATGCGTATGTGTGCAGGTTCAAAGCAGTGCGACCTTGAGTAGAGATGCATTCGTCTGGGATCAATACTCATCCTGATCCTCTTTCACTGCCTGCACACACACTAGCACACGGGCCACGTACACAACCTGCCGTTTTATCCAGTCAAACCAGCTCAGACTTCAAAACCTTCATAACCATAGTGCATAATACAACAAAGCCTCACAGTGTTCGGTGAAAACAATGCAAAGACAAACACCATGTTCCCCTCACCCACAACCTTACGTCCCACTCGCATCCCCCTTAAAGCTCTTGGTGTTTTTTCCACTTACATCATGTTATTTGAAATAAACAATATAGTAGGCTATTGTGAGGTGCTATTGGCCTGATATTAGCCAGAGACAGTTCTGTGCTCATTTTGGCAGTGTAATCAGATTTAGCTTTGTTTGACTTTCATCTCAGCAGTGTGTTATCAGAGTGGGCTGCTAACTAGTTGCTAGGAGATGAGCGCATCCTTTAACTGTCTGACAACACAAGAGGTCTTTGTCGTCTTTTTCTAAAATGCATCTAGAGGCATTTGATGAGCGCTGAAAAGAACAGAATATTTAGTGAATAGCAAACTGAAGAGCAGTGGGTCATAAACTGATCCCATGGTGATGAACACAAAAGCTCAAGAAGGTTAAAAGAAATAATTTGTGAGCTTGTAAATGGGGGCCTATGTTATTGTTCTCTAATTAGCAGATTGATTCAACTGACACAACGAATAATTCAAACTAAAATTTTTGTATAAAAGATGAAGATTAAGGGCAGTAATTCAGATGAAGTTCACATTTATGCCAAATTTATGTTTTAGGGCTATCAATCAATTAAAAATTGTGTTTAATTTAATTGCATTTATTTAAATTTAAGTGAATGAATCTAATTAAATTACCCTTGTCTTTGATCATTGCACGTGTGTTAGGGTTAATCCTAACCCATTCCATTATGATGTCATTTTTAATTATAAGTAATCATCAGTATATATATTAAATTATTATTTGCAACAAATTAACCCAAATTGACAGCCCAAGTATTTATTTAATGTTATTTATTTATTTTAACTTTTTAAAAATGAGCTTACAAGTACATGTAAGCTGTATCCCAATTCAAGGACTGCATCTTTCCAAGATTGAACCGAGTGTTGTCTAAACTAAGTGTTGTCTGTATGTTCACCTTGATCCATTTATGTACATACTAAAAAGTATCTATATAAAAAGTATCTATATAAAAAAATCTATCTATAAAATCACATCTTAATAAGATATGTCAACATTTAAACCACTTGGGTTAGTTTGGGCAGCAAAGGATCTATTTGTTGTATCCTTTGTGGCCCAGGAATCTAAAGACGTGTTTCAAGACAGCATATGAATGAAACTTTGTGTGTATGAAATAAAACAAAGTGCAAGTATCACCAAATGAACACCAGATGAATCTGTACAGGCTCTGTTGACCGCTGCACTGTGCTAATGAACTTGTATAGTCTCATTTGTGAGTCATGGTTGTAGCTTCCATTTTCTTTGCAACAACCTTGAATCACTAACAACCTTCACAGACTCCCATTAGTCTCTATATTCTGCAACGCTAACCCTTAGCTCACCATTTGTTTCCCGCATGCCCTATTCTGTGATGTAGACCATTTGCTATCTTTCTCTAAAGTCCTACTCTCTCTTTTTCCTCTATCCTCTTTCTTTCTCTCTCCATTTTATTGGCTCTAATCTGGCGGTGGTGATTTATCTCTTCTGTCTTCACTCTGGACCAGATGCTGCTGACCTTGCAGACAGTCAGAACATAGTGTGTTCATGTTTGTTTCTGTTTGTATGCGTGTGGATGTGTTGGTGTTTGTGCACAAAAGCACGTCAGTGAATATATCTGTATATGTGTATGTCTGTGTTACAACCCTTATGTTCTGTTGAGATTAACTCATTATTTTTTTAGGTTCCAACAACTTAGATACTATGTTTAAATGCAAGAAAGAATGTTTTTTTTTCTTCTTTTTTTCAAAATTAATCGTTTTACCTCTTGCCACTTAAAAACACAATAAATGTATAAAATAAAATAAAAACAGTTTATTGTGATGGGAAATTACTTTATTATCTGCTTCTTCTGTTCTGAAGCTTCTTCTGTGTCTTTATGTATGCTCATGTTGATACCCAGTGTTGAGGAGTAACTAGTTACATGTAACGGCGTTACGTAATTTAATTACAAAATAAATGTAACTGTAATCAGTTACAGTTACTAAGAAAAAGGTGTAATTAAATTACAGTTACTTATGAAAATGTTAACGACTACAAAGGGGGTTACATTTGAATATTTACACACATCCACATACAGATTTAATTGATTTATTTCCCAAATTGCACTGACTACTCTGAGACATACGGCCCTATAATTTCCGCGATGCGGAAAACAGGGACAGGTTGGAACTGCTATAACGCGGAATGTCACGGAATATACATTTGGATGAATAAATCACAAGTAGGTCACACTTGAATCAAAACGCGATATGGACTAGTGTCTGTGAATATTAAGCCGCAAAAAGACAATATATGAATTAACTATTTTTTTTCCAAACAATTGTTAGGCGCAGTGTTTCCTGTAGTTGTGCAAAGATTTGGTTTCAAAAACAGTATCAGTAAACTATTTCTTATGATTTTAAATCTGCATTGAACTTCAGATCAATCTCAAAGTAAAAGGCGGTACTAAAGTCTGATTTTGTGGTGGATGTGTTCAAATTTGATCATCTTAATTCAAGTGATGAAGGATTTTGAAAGTCTGACAGTATCAATGTCGAGCACTACTGTAAAGTTAACCCTGCATGGTATAAATGTTTGAAAATGATTAACAGTTGAAAACATTCATTAGAAATTTAGAAAAGTAATCAAAAAGCAATCAAAAGTAATCAGTTACATTACTTTAATAAAGTAATTGAAAAAGTGACACTACTATTACATTTTAAAAAGGGTAACTTGTAATCTGTAACCTATTACATTTCCAAAGTAACCTTCCCAACACTGTTGATACCATGTGTCAAAAAGTGCAAGACAAGTGCAAGACAAGAAGTGTTGTTTCTGTCAGGCAGGGGCCCCATAAAAAGGAAAGTGAGATATGCATTATGATTTGTTAAGATGAGAACAGCCTGATATAGTTTAAAGTTGTCTTTTGTCACACACTCTACAGATGCTCTGTATGAATGTTTGACCTTCTTGCTTTCAGAGTCTTTATTTCTCACCATGTATAATACTATTTTCCAAAAAATTCCATAATGTCTTTTAAATTGTAATAATATTTCACAATATTACAGTTTTACTGTTTATTTGATCAAATCAATGCAGCTTTGGTGAGCATAAGAGACTACTAAAAAAAATCGTAATATTCCAAACTGTTAGTGTAAATATACTTTTTTTCTGAAAGGCTCATGTGTCTGTAAAACTTAAAGTAAATGCCCTCTTCACATGTGAAATGAGAAACCTCAAGTATAATGTAATATATAATATATAACCTCAAATGTAGTTACCCCATGTGGTACCCCATTCTTTTGTTACAGCCTCACTGTAAATCTTACAATGCATTGTGAGAGATTCATAAAACAATCCACACTGAAATGTGCAGCATAAACTGATAAAGTCGGATCAGGCTCCTCGTTAAAAGGACGATTCAGCCACTCTTTCCTAACACTGCTATCCTTCAGAAGGATATAGTATTATAGATTGGCAGATGCTACACAACAAAGGTTTGACATACTTTCTTATGCTTTACTTTTATTGTCAGCTCTTCTGGAGTTTAGAAGTAGTAGTGTCCATCATGCTTTCTGCTTATTTTTAGTTCTTCATTATCATCTGCACTCCAGTTGAAATAAATAAACAAACAAAGCAACAATTTGTACTTGGCATTGGCAACACAATTTCTGCTGTATACAGTACAGTTAATCAATGATTGGCCTTATTTGACTCAGTGTTTGTCTTGTTGATAAATAAGTCATATTCATAACTGTGAATGCCATTTTTGATGTCTAAAATTAAACGTTAAAAAGACTTGATTGCAGCAGCGCAATTCTAGGAAGAATTTCTAACTGTGGTTAGCTTCACATGGAGTCATTGTGCAATTAGGGTAAATTAAATCAGCAAAAAGAGAGGAACCTTTTAATACTGATACAGAGAATTAAATCATTATTAGATGTGCTGGCATGATTCCAAAGCCAAGTCATACTGGGGAATTTCATACAAATCACATGTATGAGTTTAACTATATGATATGCTAAAATTTGATTAACATTTACATTGTTTTATACATTTAGCTTCAAGCGCTTTTCTGCGGAATCAACCTACATTATTTCAGTTCCTTCGCTGGTTTTAGAATAGTGTAGCTTTTCCAGTAAAACAATTGCCTGTGACAAGCTTAAACCTAAACTTGTTGAACAAAAAAGAGCAACTTAAGTTAATTTACTGATCTTAGCTGATTTAAGATGGTTTAGCTGGTTACCCAATCTGGCCAAGTTGATGTTCGGGTGTTCAGTCTGCTAATTTTCCAGCTTCAACATCTGAAAAGTACCCAAAATGTCTTTGAAACCAGTAAACTAAACCATATTGATCATCTGGTTTGCTGGTCATAGCTGGTTTAAACTGGTTTGGCTAGTCTCTAAAACCTCTCTAAGACTAGTAAACTAAACCAGATTGACAATCTTGTTGGAAAAAAAATCAGTCCTTAACCGGCCTAAAGTGCTTTGCTGGTTTTAGCTTGACTAATCTGGTTCAACTGGTTTCCCAGTTTGGCCAAGTGGATCTTCGGTTGTTCAGCTGGCTAATTTTACATCTTCAACAGATGATAAGTACTCTAAAACCAGTAAACTAAACCAGATTGTTCATCCTGCAAAAGAAACATCTTAAATCTGCCTACGGTGGTTTGCTGGTCATAGCTGGTTTAAACTGGTTTTGGCTTGTCTCTAAAAGCTCTCTAAGACTAGTAGACTAAACCAGATTGACAATCTTGTTGAAAAAAAAAAAATCCTAAACCAGCTTGAGGTGCTTTGCTGGTCTTAGCTGGTCTAATCTGGTTCACATGGTTTCCTAGTCTGGCCAAGCGGATCTTCGGCTGTTCAGCTGGCTAATTTTAAATCTTCAACAGATGAAAAGTACTTTAAATTCAGTCAACTAAACCAGATTGATCATCCTGCTTAAAAGAGAGAGAGAGAGAGAGAGAGAGACATCTTAAACCAGCCAAAGGTGGTCTTGTCTTACTGATCTAATCTTGTTTGGCTTGTCTCCCAGTCTGGCCAAGCTACAAGTACCCAAAACTACTCTAAGACCAGACCAGCACTAAACTAAACCAGATTGACCATCCTGATTACAAAAAAGAAATAAATAAATAAAAAATCGTAAATCGGTGGTTTGCTGGCTGATTAAAGCTGTTCTTTTTTTTTCAGCAGGGAAGGAATATGAAACACCTAAGAAACATGGGAATGTAGAAAGTATCACAATATGTAACACAGTAAATCAGTTTGCTACAGATGAGCCACTAAAGCTGAGTCAACAAGCACTGAATTTTCAATTCATGCAATATAATAAGAAAAGATACATTGCGTATCAGTTTATTTGTCTTGTATTTCCACTGAGGCATACTACAGAGAATCTTAAAACATTTAGTACAGTTTTTAGTCTTCCACCTGCAGTACAGATATTTATGTGTTTTATAATGTCAGCATTAACGTACAGTGCTGTTGTGCCGCCATACCTAAACTCCTTCCATCTGCGGGAGGATTATCCAGGTGTTCTGAGTTCCCAATGACTCACAATCTTGGTGGTTTGGGGAGCAAAAACTCACATCTGCGCTTCCTCCAAGTGCTCTTGAGCCCAATAGTTAGCAAGAGCTAATAATTCTCGTGCTGCTACTCGGAGGGCATTTCACCGGGGCTGTTTATCACTGAACACATGCAACATCTCAACATAATATATTATTCAGACCTGTAGATTCAATTTGCAGTGCTGAGCTAATGTCTTTAATTTTCCATGGCTGTCAAATGCATTACAGTGTGAAGATTAAAATCACCAAGACAGCAAAGTACCTCTAGCAAATATGTGCCCGTCCTGTGGAGTTTTGTGGCTGTTTTTCTCTTCCTCTTAAATTTACTTTATGAATAAATGGAAGTGACAGTTTTCTGTGTGTGCGTGTGTGTGTTAATCGCACTAAACATGAGAGCCAATGATGCCATATGGAGGGGATGTGCATTTCCATTTCAGAAAGAGTCTGACCCTCACATACAAGGTTGCACAATATGTGTGTGTGTGTGTGTGTGCAAAAGGACCTTGGATGTGTGAGGTTGATGGTGTGAAGGTCACAGTACAGTGTCAGACAAACCGAGAGGCAAGACATCTTCAGTCTTTTTCCTTGCTTATGTTTCTCTAGCTTTTGATGCAGATATTCACCCTAATTGTGTTCCATACAATTCCTGTTGACTTTCATTATAGTCGTGCAGGAGCAAATCGTTAAGCATGACGAATTGAAAAGAATTCTTGGAAACCTTCAGGACGGTGAATAATATTACCTTGAATTGCTACTTGACAAACCTTAACTGACTAGATTTCTATTTGTGCTCTTTGAAACTCCACAAAGGCCAGGAGGAGGAAACAAAGAAGCATGAGCTAAGACAATAGCACCGAATAAAAGAGAAAACTGCTTTCCCTTTTAGAGGTAAATTATTCATTCTGTGATCCACAACAGAACAGCCTTGTTAGGGAATGTAACACATCACCCACCAAGGGCCAGAAAATGGGAAAAATATTTGTCAAGATCAAAGATCGGCACGTTATAATTCATGACACCAGGGGCGGTGACATGGTTTGGCTTAATGATCAAAGGCAGCCGAGCAGCAGCGTATCAGACAGGCGGCAAGCCAAACAATTAAGCGCAACGCCTCATCATATTACATTCTGCTGACAGACCAGGTTAGCATGAGGCTAAGGCAACCTGCCCTCGAACGCCCCCCCATTACCAACACCGATCCAATATAGCCTCCAGCATGCTTAGCATGAAGCTTGGCATGCACCTTTATCACATGCAGCAGTGTCATTATGTTGCGAATATGCAATAAGTTAATGCAGCAAAGGAATATGATGGCATTATACTGTATGACAATAATGTGTTAAATTAACACACAATCATTTAATGTTATTGCTCCTGTGGGAATTAATTGCTCCTGGTTTGAACATTACCTGTGAAATTATTCCATAGTGGGTTTTTTTCTCCACACAGCAATAGACAGTGGAATCTAAGGTTGCTTTGGATTCATTGAACTTCATAGCATGGACAATACAGTTTAGAGAAAATATCTTCTTTTTTAAAGAAAGGAAGTCATACAGGTTTGGACAACATGCACTGTAAAAAAAAATATTTTTTTAAAGCTGTAAATAAAATTGAGTATGTTTTGAAAGAAAATTTCAGTCTTCAAAATTTCCTGTTTAATTTAAGGTTCCTGTTTAATTGAAGGTTCTTTGTGTGGTTTATTGCACAATACTATGTAACACTTTTATCATAGTGTGTTATTTGTCAGCTAATGCATTTTGATGTTTGCATCACCTTATCAGCTTCATATGTATGGCTTTTCTGACTTAGTAAACTTGCTTGGTGGCTCACCTGGTACAGCACTGTACTTGCAAGTACTGTGAAACACAATAAAACAATTGAAATACTTGTAGAAGCAAGCAAAAATGGCATGGTTGCTTTGGCGAATGCATTTTTATATTGTGTTTGCTTTTGTTAACACTAATGATACCAGACTTTTGATTTTATGAACTGCTGTGATACAACTAACATAATAAAACAGATTACGGCAGATTCATGTTCATCTGTCTCAAATAAAACTGAACATGCTTTTAGTGCCACTCATTGGAGATTCCCCCCAATAAAAAAATGTGCAAAACCCCCCCCCCCCAAAAAAAAATTTAGTTGAGGCCAGTTAATGATAAGAAAAACAACTTCAAAACTTAACAAGTAAAAAAAGAAAAAAGAAAGAAAGAAAATATGTGAATATCTCTATTACAATTCCAGACACAGCTCTTTCGGACAAAGCCTGCAACTCCATCCACTGCCTTGTAAATTAATTTCCCTCGTCATAGATGGAAGATGACAGCCCCAATCGCGGAGGCATTCTTTTCCCTCCATCTCCCTGAATTTGGTCTTTTTCTGCTGCTTTATCGAAGCACCAAAAGTTGTGAAAAGGAAATGTTTTATTCAGAGCCAGAGCCGTTCCTTTGAGTGAAATCTTGAATCTAATTTAGAGAGGCGTATTGCAACACCTTACTGACAGCACGATTGTGGATGTACTTTGCCTTTGCTCATTTATTGCCAGCCACCGACTCTGTCTCAACTGTGTTTCCTTGTGTTTAAATGCTGCATCAACATAAGGATGCTTCACTTTTTATTGAGGGAAGGAGGGTGCTTAGGATGGGTTAAGGTCAGTACAATTGATATTCAAGCAATGTAATCAATACTGGTTCACAATTTGCGCCCCATGGAGTCTACAAGACGTTTTGTGATCAATATTCCTGCTCTCCAAAGAGCTGCTGATAATAAGTATTAGGAAGTTTGCATTGATAAATGTCTTTTTAACATGAGGGTTCTGCAGGAAATCATTCAAACAATAAGCTGTGTAGACAGCGGTGTTGGGGGAGCTACTCTGAAACTAGCTAATCATAATTTGAGGCAGGAAAATGCTACAAACAAAAAGTAGCTAACAAGTTACTTAGGAGTACAGTATATTTTTAGCTATAAATCTTAAACATTTTTTTTTAGGTTCATAAAAACTACTACATACTACATACAGTGCAATAATACATAGGCCTACTGATGTAGTTGCATTACATTTATATATAACTTAAAACTAAAATATAATACATTCACTTAGACTATTTTATGATTAATATGTTAAATTATTTTAAATATATATATAAATAAATAAATAACAGCACCACTTCTCTACGTATTCAGTGATATATTCTGTGTTTCGTAGCAGCTTTAGCTGTTTCTCATTGCGCTGTGTGAAATAGCCTACTGTCTGAACTGCGGCTCAAAACTGCTGTATGATCATATGATACGCAAACTACAGCTCCCGGCTGGATAAATCAAACCAGGGTCACGTTAGTAAAGTTTTGATGGATGACGACTGTAATCAAGGTAAAGACGATTAGTGACAGATTAGTCACGCGTGTGTCCGTTATTATTGATGCGCAAACAAACCGTGTATGTGCGCTCTCCGCGCACTGATCACTATAACATTTCTGCTTGAACACAGTTCAGTATATTCACGTAGTTGTATATAGCGAGTGTTTTATAACGGATGCTCGTTTTGGAAAAGTTTGTGAGGATCAGTGGTGTTTATGTAGCCTACATATCGGCATCAGATACTCCAAACACAGAATGCGTTCTAACAGAAGAACTATTCACTGCTGCCTTCAGATCTCTGAGGTTCCACACATTCAGAATGTTTTTTATTTTTCATTTGTATTTGTTTGGTGTGTTTAGTGATCCTGAATGGATCCATAGTTTATATGCAGTCCTTTGGCATCTCCCTGTGGTCTTGTTTGGTATGGCAAGTTGAATTGTGCTTATTTGTTAAAATTATTGTATAATTGAGCTTTACGTACTTTTAAGTTGTATAGAATATCTGCAGTGACATTTTTGCAAAGTATGTTTGCAAAAAAGAACACAGAATGTTTAAATCTATCTTGAATTTGTTTTGTTTAAAAATAATTAAATGGAATTGAAAATAAATAACACTAGAATACAAAGGCTACTAAGACTAGGCCTACTAAGAATTTAACATTATTATTTTTTATTTTAAAATTAAATGAAATTTAATTAAATTAATGCAATATAAAGATACATCCCAACAAGATTTTTATATATTTATTTTATATGTATTTTATTTATTTATTTATTTTTACTTGGTAGATCTCGGTGAGTTTCTCATTTGAAAAGTAGATCCCCACACAAAGAAGTGTGGGGTGCACCCCTGATTTACATGAACCATCTGAACAAACAGATTCACTAGAATGAATTGAATTCTCCAACTTTTAATATGGGGGAGGACCAATTACAACAAATTGATTCACTACAATGAAGTGTACTTTTTTAGCAATACATATGAGAGAGATGAACATTTAAACCAATGCTTTTGAATGAACAGACTTTTCAGACTTTCCAACACATAAGAAAGAACCACTCAGAACAAACCCATTTAACTGAACAAATTGGACTTTCATGAAAGAGCATGAAAGAGAACCATTCAAAATGTGCCATTTCACTAGAATGAATGGGAACCCGGAAATGAGTTAGCATTTTAGCACTTTCAGTTCCATCGTCCTGAAGTCAATTGTGTGTGTGTGTGTGTGTGTGTGTTTTTGAATGGGTTTTTGGTTAAATGCCTGAAATAAGGTCTTTGCTTAACATAAGATAACCAGCCACTTTGTGATTTTTTAAAAGCTTTTACTTGTCATGAAAAAGGCAGTTGCTAACAAGTGTGACAAGGTTTCGGGGATAATAAACGTCATCATGCCGAACAGGTAAACTCATCTGCTCACTAATCTGCTTTCATAGCCTCGTTGCGTTTATAATTGTGCAATTGCAAACTATTCTGACTCAAACACTCAGTAATTTATTTAGTTATTTATTTAAGAATAAAAGTGTTGCCATAATTTTAATAGTGGCAAAATTAAAGGGGTCATATGACGTTACTAAAAAGAACATTATTTTGTGTATTTGGTGTAATGAAATTCTAATGAAATGAGATTTAGGAGGGCGTGGTAGAGTCTTATCTTTTATAAAGAATATCTCTTTGGGTTTAAGGGAACTTTAGGGATCTTATCTATTCACGAACAGCTTGTAACACTCCAAAGAGAAAGGAAACTTTGAAATTGCATCATATGACCCCTTTAAGTTATGCGACTGCATGTTATCGTTATAATTCTTGTGAATGCATTTAGGCTTCAATATTCATACAAGCTGTGCTCATTTGTGAAGATTTTTATGATGAATAAAACATGTAAAAATCTAAAGCTTTTGCTGGTCACAGAGCTTATTTACTGCAATAATCCAAAAGCCAATCAATATTTTTTTTTGTTTTTGAGGAAACCAGGGTGATGCTTATAAAAATACATCATCACTACAGCACAGTTTTTAGAACAAACAGGTTCAGTAGAATTAATCAGATCTTCCAACACTACATAAAGAGAGGATTGTCTGAAAAAAAATAAAATTAGAAGTTTGATTAATCTGTGGGCTCAGACATTAAAACAGAGCTGTATAGTGCTTGGCCACCACACTACTCATTGGTAAAAGTGGCTCGTTACTGTAAAATATTTTGGAAATATACTTACAGTTTGTTGGTCCCAACACTGGCAGACAGAAGCAGACAGTGACATAACCCAGACGAATGAGGTGGCATGTTGGGAACCGCCAGAGAAAACTGAATATTAGATATTTACCTACATCAAGCCTCTAACCATCTGGAAAGCAAAGATATATTGCAGAGAAATGCTACAGCTGTGGTCAAAATGAAATAAGTAATATACAATGTGATTTATTTCGTGGAGTTTATTGCGGATTTGGAGGCAGTGCTGCTGCTATAAGTAGACTCATTAATATGAGGCTACGAGCGTGAGCACTCTAGGCGATTCTGAGATATGATTGATTCAAAGGTCTACTGATATCAGTCTAAATATTTCTGCAGTGCAAGAATATGATTCACTTTGAAAATGAAATTACAGTAGGATTTGGCTCTAAGTGCAATAATAAATGAATTGGAACAGGAATCACCTCTCGGTTTATACATTATGCATGAGGGTATTCAGAAGGTTGAGTAATGGCCCCTGCATTAAAGTCCGAGTCAGAAATGCATCTCGACTCTATGTGCGAGCGTACACCCATGTTGGGAGGAGAGAATGAAAGAAAGACTCGCAGTTTGAGTATGTGAGTTCTATGCAATCGGTCACTTCCATTATACTCCCTTAAATCATTTCTGCAGGGGTCTATTGTTACAGTACACACATTCTCTCTCTCTCTCTCTCTCTCTCTCTCTCTCTCTCTCTCTCTCTCTTACATTTCCTTTCACTCTAATGCCACATTTTTTTTTCTTTCTCTGCTGTCACTAAACCTTGATGTTTTGGGTTTTGTATTGCGGAAGGATTTTTCATGTCCCTTGGTTTCATACCCATTTGTTAATTCTGAAGTAGTTTTGTGGTCAGAAGAGTTAGAAGGACAAAATTCCTCATCCTTCCTGGTTTTTTAGACACATATAATAGCAGAGCAAGGAGGGTCATGATGCAGTGTTGGGGAGTAAGTGGCTAAAAGTAGCAACACACTAACTTTTTCAGGAGCATGACAGTAGCTCAGCTGTTTAACAAGCTACTTTTTCCATAAAGTATCAGTGTTGTGTTGTATTTTTCCACATTTTTTTTTTTGTGCCCACAGTTTTACTACAAGCAGAGGTAACAATCAAACAAGTTCTGTCTTCTCTAACATAGATAGCATTGGGAAGCCTGATTAATTTTGGTGCTTTGATTTATTTGCACGGTTTATAAATAAATTTCACAGATTCACTTTTCAAATAAATTTAGTTAAAGCTGCAATTTTGCACAATGCTTTTGACTCCATTCAAAAGTTTATGGTCAGTAAGTAAGTAATGTTTCTAAAACATTTCTTTGTGATGGCTGAATTTTCAGCAGCTATTACTCCATTCAAAAATTATTCGAATATGCTGATGGTTCATAGCTGTGACTTAATTTTATTTTAAAATCTAATAAATGAACAAGACAAACAGACAGATAGATGACTTAATGTTCCTACCCAACATATTACATGTTCAAATAGAAAATGCATTGAGAAAGGGCTGAAAATTGTGCTCATCAAGTGATTTCAAGGCATCTTCAGTTTTTTTATTTTTTATTTTTTTATTTGTGTGTGTGTGTGTGTTGAATAAATGCTCTAATTGCAGAATTTATCATTTGCAGGTTATGCATTTATATAGGTGCTGTCAAACTACAGTTACAATAGCTGCTTCCACAACACTGTTATGATGTCGGTTTATAGCACCTGGTGCCTCAACGTGCAGATGAGATTCAAACCACATATACATGGTACATTACATATACATTCCCAATAATTCACACGCCTCCACGGGAGAAATGCAAGATGTGTAATGCAAGCCAAGAGATGAAGCGGCCCTTCCGCATCATGCATTATTTAGTAAATATGCCATATTATTCATGGTTATCTTGTGTCTGTTATATATCATTTTCATGTGGTATCTACTCTACTGAGCGCCACTGATTTCTGATTGCATAAAGCACCACGTATCTGTTGTACAGCATTATAAATATTGCATGTGGTCTATAGAGACTTGAGCCAAAAATACATTGAACAATGTGTTTCCATATAATGGTTACAATTGGAAAGAGTCAAGCTGAATCTTGTTAATTTTTACTATTTCTGTTCCAGCTGCTTTGAATAACCACATTCCCTCGTATCATAGCATCACGTGTCATCAAATCACATTTTGTACATAATTGGATGAATAACAATTAGAACAATGATCTTTTATTTGTGTAATTATGAACCACCTGTTTCCTATTTAAAACCAAAGCCCCATAACAACAGGTCTGGAAAAACATCTCTCAGTGCTATAAAACTAATCATGCTCACATTTATATGCCGGTTCTGGCATTTAAAATTATGAACTGAATTTGACATTATTAATACGTTGATAGAGCCCTCTCATTAAGATGCAAACGATTTGCCAAAGTTCTGCAAACACAAGGAAAGTGAAGCTCAGTCAGTGCCTGCGGAGATGCTAACTGCTGTCTGGAGTAGCCTTGGATCAATACCAACATTTTTGACTCTGGTACTGATTCAGGGTACTAAATCGATACCTTAGGCAGCATATAAACAGCCTCTGGTGACTGATGAAATGAAACTGTCACTAGATTCAGCAATCTGATGTCAGTAATTTGTGATTAATCTCATAATGTATTTTATTTATTTATTTTTGTACGCAATGTACTAACCCATTGACAGTTCCTTTTTAAGAAAAGAAAATAATGTGTAACTGCTGCGTTGCTCAATTTGATTAATTGTTGTGGAATATATACTGTACACATTATATCTGTAATAGCATCCAGTACATAGATGGTATGTTTTTTTTTAAAGAAATAAATTCAGCAAGGAAGAATTAAATTGATCAAAAGTGACTGTAAAGACTTATTGTTACAAAACATTTCTATTTCAAATAAATGCTACGAAGCAGCACACCTGTTTTAACATTGATAATAATAAATGTTTCTTAAACATCAAATCAGCATATTCAGAATGATTTCTGAAGGACCATGTGACATTGAAGACTGGTACAGTGGTTGCCCAAAATCAAAGGAATAAATTCCATTTTAAAATATATTTAAAAAAGAAAACAGTTATTTTAAATTGTAACAATATTTCACAATATTGCAGTTTTTTACCGCATTTTTATCAAATAAATGAAGCCTTGGTGAGAATAAGATATTTTTTACTAAAAAATAAAAGTCTCGCCAACCCAAAACTGTTAAATGGTAGTTTTATGTACGTTTGTGCTTTATTTATAGTCTTTTCATTCATTCCTGCACAACATTTCATACTTGTTAATGAATAAAATATGTACTAAATAGTGCAAATTACTTAACTTTTGTTTAACATCTCATCTGGATTTGATTTATAGATAAATTGCCAAATGAAACACATATAATCTCAAAAATTTAATTTTATATGTTAAAACAGTGACCAGGATATTCTTCAAATTGTACAAACATGCTATCACACAAGATATTTTAGTATCTGTACAGCATTCAAGTCTAGTCTGCAGGTGTGATAGAACTACTTGATCTTCACCATTGGGAGGAAGAAGATGATGATGAAGTGGTGGAGGTGACAGATTCGCTCCGCTAAACGCATCTCTCACAGATTAAAATGTATGTGTGTGTGAGCGTTTGTGTGTGTAGGGGGTGTTTAGGAAGTCCTGTCAGGGCACATCAGGGAATATGAGCCGCTTTCTCTGCGCATGGAATCAATCACCACCGCCGGAGAGCCACCTGCACTTCCTGCATCTGGAGTCTCCGTGATGCAGAACATTATCCCTTAGAGCCCGAGAGCACCGGAAATACTCCCGTGCTTTGTTGCGGCTAGATAGCGTAGAGCATGACCGAAGGAAAGAAGCCAGCAGAAACAACAGAATGGAAAAATAGATGGAGCGAGAGCGAGGGGGAGGGAGGTGTGATTATAAAAGCTATTTATTAGAGGTATGAGTTGTTTGCGGGCAGTGATGCTGATGATTCAGTGCTGTCTCTGACCAGCTCTCTCTCTCTCTCTCTCCCTCTCTCTCCATGTGGCAAGGTCATTACATACAGTCATGTATTACTGATACGTTAATGATTCACTGCGCTGGATTCTCACAGTACATCATTAGCTCAATCATCCCCTCTCTGTTTCACCCCCACATACCATCACAAACTTTAGACAATTAAACTAAAGCATGCTTGTGTTCTAGTGGAGCAATTTGGCTCTCTCTTTGAAGAATCACTCAAGACGCAGAGTTCCAGATGCCAAAATTAAACTTTATTGTTGGAAAAAGCAAAGCCGATATTCCTGCAATTGACACTTCTACAGTTGATCTCAAAGAAATCATTGCAATCAGTTATCTTATTTGCAGAGAATTTTAGAGTTGTTCTCTACCTTAAACCTTCTCAATAATCCCTAATTCTTCCGCCATGGTCTCCTCATTAATTGGCATTGTGTTATTTTTGTAAGGGTGGCAGACTGCCAACTATCCTATGTCAAAATATATCAAGTGATTATTCAGTATCATTACTTTTATCCACAGAACATGTTGAAGGCCCAAAAGAGCAACATCAGTGCAGGTGTCAGCTAAAATCCCATTCTTTCTTGTGCGACTTCTCTCACAGACATGTAGGCTATGAGATCTTCAAAACACATTTGGATAATGCATAGTATTCAAACCGCCTATATAATTGTTTTCTAAAGGATAAATGAAATATTTCATCAGTGTTCATGAATTTATGGCTTTCTTTTGTCGGTTCATTTGCGATCATTCTCAGCCACTGAAAAAGATACGATTTTACACTACAACTGTCAATTTAATGTGTTAATTTAGTGTGATTAATTCTTTATAAAAAAAATAAATAAAATTAGGCTTTGAAAATCTGATCACAAATGAGATCTTGCAGCAGTGCAAATACATCATATCATTAACTAGACAAACAATTATGAATGCATGCATCAAACTCAGTCAGAAAGACAGTAATTTGACAGTTTTCCATGCACATTTTTTTCTTATAGACATCAAAATCATATAGAAGAGTGAAATCATCTTGCTGATGAGCTTCACTGACATTAGTAGCTGACACACTTAATTGCTGCTCATTTAAATTAAGCTAATAATTTCTAAGCCGATAACAATAATAATTTGTCACTAGTCATATTCAGTGTTGCCAAAGGTCACTGATGTGTGTGATTTTCCCCAAAGTAGTTAAGCACAAACCCTTCCTCACAATGGATTTTATTGGTTAAATCAATCACCCAGTCACCTTTCAAGAAAAAAAAAAAATCATAGATACAATCGTGATAAACAGTAATGCAATCTATTGCAATGTGCTACCATGCTATAGCAAGGTTAAGGTTAGGGTTTAGGGTAGGGTTAGGGCTTAGTATTTTTATATTTTTTTCAGAATCGTAGGCAATCAGCATTGTAAGTGACCTGGCCAATGCAATCTTTAGAATGGAGTCAGGGGTGGTGCTTGTGCTTAACTGGTTTGGGGGGAGAAAATCATGCCAGAAAATGCCAGCTCTTGTTGAAAAAATGACTTTTAAGTTGCTTTGACACAGCAAATCACTATTCACAGAAGACACCACCTTACATTCAAAAACATCTGGATAGAGCACAACAGAATGAAAAAGAATGCAGATGTTTTTAAAAGTTAAAGTAATTTTTACATTTGACTTAAAACATCTTAAATTCATGATGAAAGACTTCAATCTACATGTATATACAGACCAAAAAAAATTATATCATATTATATTGACAATACATAAGCCATTTTTTAATGCCACAATAATTTATAAAATAATTTTCCCAGCAAATATTTATACATGTAAATGATTGGATTAAATAATCAGCATATCACATAATTAATTCAATTAAACAGCCCTAATTTAAACCCATCTTATCCGCTCATCTCTGTAGTCCTGCCTCAGGTACCAAATCCAATTCTGCATGTTTACTAGGTTTAAGGATAAAACGCCACATGCAAGTGAAGCTTAAACCAACAATAACAAATACAGAGCTGGAATTCACATATTTTACAGAGCAAGCAAACAAAGCTGTGCTGATGGATGGATTCAGCAGGTACTGGTGGGTGGTGTGCGTCCATTTGAGTGTGTGTGTGTGTGTGTTTGCAGGTTGGGAGGAAGGGAAATGGCTCCAAACGCATTCTTCAATTGAATCCAGCCACCAGTTGACTGACAGGCCTCCTGTTTGAAGTACGTCCTTGACAGGGACGTGCACGTAATATATAATACACGCATGCGCATGCCCACGTCCACGCTCGGAGACATCCGCTGATCAATACGATCTCTCCTTTGTAAGAAACAGACGGAAATTGCATGCTAGGAGTTTCCTGTCTCATAGCACCACGGATTAATATTAGAGCCATCTGACAGGAGAGGAAATAAAAAAAAGTTGGCTTGTTAGTGGAGAACCTGTCTCATTCCTCCATGCCAGTCAAAGAGCCCACAGGATGTGCTATGAAAACCTGCCATTCCTCCACGCGCTGTGTGTGTGTGCGCGATTGTTCAGTGGGCCATTAAGTGTAGAGATGCTATCTTCTGAGGTAAAATATCCTTTCGGTCCTCCGCCTAATAAATCGTGCGAGGATACACGTGTGTTTATGTGAGGCTTTAATCAGGCTCTTTGTAGGACATGTCAGCCCTCATGCCTTTTGATATGAGGTGTAATTGGTATAGAAGTCTGAGGGCTGTAAATGAAGTGTGTGATTTCAATGGAGAGCCGCTATTTGAAGTGGAAGGAGCAGATGGAGTGGGCGTTTGATTTCGCCACCACGGATTAATATTAGAGCCATCTGACAGGAGAGGAAATAAAAAAAAGTTGGCTTGTTAGTGGAGAACCTGTCTCATTCCTCCATGCCAGTCAAAGAGCCCACAGGATGTGCTATGAAAACCTGCCATTCCTCCACGCGCTGTGTGTGTGTGCGCGATTGTTCAGTGGGCCATTAAGTGTAGAGATGCTATCTTCTGAGGTAAAATATCCTTTCGGTCCTCCGCCTAATAAATCGTGCGAGGATACACGTGTGTTTATGTGAGGCTTTAATCAGGCTCTTTGTAGGACATGTCAGCCCTCATGCCTTTTGATATGAGGTGTAATTGGTATAGAAGTCTGAGGGCTGTAAATGAAGTGTGTGATTTCAATGGAGAGCCGCTATTTGAAGTGGAAGGAGCAGATGGAGTGGGCGTTTGATTTCGCACTATAAAGCTATCAAAAAATTACGGCTGACATTATTTTTTAAATTCTACCTTTAACCTTATTAAGTTGCCATCACATTTACAATTAAGGTGCTGTCACAAAATTTAGGTCAGATATATCAGCATAGGTGATACAGAAGTCACTGTCAAACCAAGCAGCTTTCTGTTTTCAACACTGCAAATTTGCATGACCAACTTCAACATTAACTTTTTTTGCCCTAGTGCGAAACTTCCAATCGCACTGTTTCCTATTTTGGAATTACTGGATTTTGCAATCCACACGATCTGGAATTTTGCATGTGGACGAAAGTTATAGATATGCAAATTTCACAATTGGTCATGTGGATTTGCACCATTGACCAAGAGATGGTTGCTTGCTTTAAAAGTGACTTGTTTGTGTGAGCTGTGCTTTATACATATACACATGTGACAACAGACAACTAACCATCAACAAAAAGCTGGTTGGTTTGAAAGTGAGCTTTGTGTGAGCTCTGCTCAGTGTTGCCAAGTCCACAGTTTTCCAGCGGAATTGGGCTACTTTAACACTGTTTCCGCGGGTTGAAGCGACCTCAATAACGTGATATTTAGCCCCTGCAATATGAATTTTATCCAGGGAACCTCGCCAAAAAATGTGTATTTTAAGCCCCGGAATGCAATTTTTGCTGGGGGACCCCCCCCTCAAAATGCCATTGGGCTAGTTTTGAGTGGAAATTGGGCGGGTTTTGCAGTGAAAACCTGGCAACCCTGGCTCTACTTCATACATCTATACACTTCTCACAACAGACATTTTTTTCCTGCAAATTTTTTCTCAAAAATCTGGCTAATGCTACTGCAGCTTTTGTAGGCGAAATCCTTTAAGGTGTGTTCAGATTTATGACTGTTTGGTGAATTTTGGTGGGCAAAATTCAGTCATTTTAAAGGAAATTCACTTGATCATGATTTTCATGTAATGGCCAAATAATTTCCCAAGTGAATTTCATAATGAGTCCAGTTGGTCACGCAAATTTGCTTCATTGACCAACAAAAAGATACTTTGATGCTTTGAAAGTGACTTATGTGTGAGGTGTGCTTCATGCATCTAGACTCCTAACAATTTAATTTTTTTTATTTTTTTGTAAAATATTTTTTTTTCAATATAGTGCAAATAGCAATATATTCTATTTACACTAAGTGAAAACAGCAGCATTTTAGCGATATTCTGTTTAGGTAACACTTGATTTTAAGGTGTCCTTGTTACACATGTTACATGTACTTACTATTATAATAACAATTAATTATGCATAAATACATGAAAGCAACCCTAAGCCAAACCCTAACCATATAGTAAGTACATGTAGTTAATTAATATTACTCAGTACTTAAATGTTTAAGTACACTGTAACAAGGACACCTTAAAATAAAGTGTAATCGCTGTTTATACTAAGTGCAAATAGCGATTGATTCTATTTACACTGTGTAAAAATAAGAGTATTTCCATTGCAATAATAGTAGTTACATGCTGTTAATACTACTTAGTGCAAATAGTGGCAGATATTTGTACCTCAATATTGTAGTACATTATAAAATAGTATGCAATAATAACATATTGAGTGTAAATTATAATTTTTATTAAAATTATTAAATGGATGCCGCTTTGGTACAATAAAGCCTTCCTTGGCCTAACCCTAACCTTAAAGGGCTAGTTCACCCAAAAATGAAAATTAGCCCATAAATTACTCACCCTCAAGTCATCCTAGGTGTATATGACTTTCTTCTTTCAGACGAATCCAGTCGGAGTTATATAAAAAAATTGTCTTTGATCTTTCAAGCTGTTTAATGGCACTCAGCGGGTGTTGCAGTGCATCAGTCCAAAAGAAGTGAAATAAAAAGCACCCATCCATAAAAAAAAGTGTCTCACACAGCTCCGGGTGGATGCCACCTTATTGGGACAATAAAGCCCTCCCTACACCTACCCTAACCCTACCCTACTTTATTTTCAACTTTTTGATTATTTCCTTCATTTTTATAGAAAATAAATGCCTTTCTGATGTGATATGTGATGTGAAAAGGGAGAAGAACTAATTTGGCAAAAAGTGGATTCGAACTCAGGTCAATCATGTCGAAAATAACTGTGATGCGCCACTGGAGCTGCTGTTTAAAAGGTGTCTTCTGCAATGTTTTCTAACACGTTGGTGGGCAAAGTTAGTGTAAATAGCCTCTGCCAACAAGACGGGCTATTTGAACTTAGTGTAAACAGACAATCCATTTTTTCCCTGCAAAATTTCAAAAAAATTTTGCTATTTTGACTGCACATTTCATGGCTGAAATTAGGGCTGTGCGATATATGGAAATTATCGAAATATCGCAAATGTACATATCGCAATATGCATATCGCTACAGCTTGCAATATTTGGGGCCATGAACAAAAGACAAAGAGAAAATCACTCACTGCTCTTACCTAAATAACTTTTGTAGTTTAAATAAGAATCAGTGCATACTGAATTCAAAGAGTAAATACTAAGCCGTGTTTTATTTTTCCTTTTTATTATTCAGTTCCTAAACTCATGTTAAAATGATTACACTATGAAATCCTTTAAGGTATGGTCACATTTACCATTGTTTATCGAATTTTCAGGGGCACAATCCAGCCATTTCAAAAGAAATGAATGAAACTTGGAATTTCACGTGAGGCCAAAAGATTTCCCAACACAGATTTTGCAACGGGTTCAGTTGGTCATACAAATTCTACACATTGACCAACAGATAGTTGCTTGGTTTGAATGTGACCTCTGTGTGAGCTGTGCTTCATACATCTACACTATTGACAGATTACACTATTGGCACTACTGAACTTTTTTAGCCTGCAAAATTTAGCCAAAGCTTAGCTATGTGACTGCACCGCAGTAATTTCAAGGGAAATTCACATGATCTGGAATTTCATGAGAGGGTGAACGCTTTCCCATGCAAATTTCATAACTGTTTCAGTTGGTGACACAAATGCACCGAATTGACTTCTGTGAGAGCTGGGCTGATCAGAGTTGGGTATAATGCGTTACAGAGTACTTTTCCTGGTAACGAAGTAATGTAATGCGTTACATTTTAAATGTATGTAATTTGATTACAGTTACTAATGTCAATAAAATTGTGTTACTTAAGTTACAAATGCAGTGTTCAAAAATATGAAGTACAAATCCTTTTGCGCGTCAGTATGCCCTTTAATAAATCGCCGGAGAATGCGAGCTAAAATGCAGATGAGTTCTACGACATTCAGATGCAATTAAAGTTTGCCTATCATATTTCAAAATGCTGCACTCGATTTCACATATTTTAGTCTGGCATTATGGTTTGGGAAAAGTTCAACAAGTTAAGTTTATGTCACAGTAACACACTAATATAAGTAAAAATAAATGACTCATCAGAATGAGATCCTTCGCTGGATTAAGCCACGTCGGCATCGCATTCTTCTTCTGAGGTAAATTCAAGACTTATTACTCAAAGCGCATCTTCTTCCAAAAACAAAAAGTAGCCAAGATGAACTTGATGAATCTTTCTTTGTTTACGGAGGCGATGTGGGCGTTCACATATTCGTGCGTCTCAAGCCTGGTTTCACGTGGATGATTTTATAGCTCGCGATGTGCGTGGGCGTGATCACATTATAGGTGAGCTCAAGACTGTACCTCGCGTTGGTTTCATACAGATTATTTTATCAGAGAATATTTGTTTTCACCATGACTTACTTCATTTAAAAATAGACACTTCAAGCTTTCTTTAGATATATTTCTCGTATGGTGTCAGCTTATTCGCTGTGTTTTCGTTCGTTTCAGGAAGATAGTCACGGAGACTTAGAATGCAGAAAGCGCACCCTATTTGTTTTCTTTATCTTACAAAAGCAAAAAAACAACAAAAAAAGTTTTGTTGATATTGCGAGTGTATACAAATAAAAGTAGACCTTTTACAGTTTCAAATGATTTATTACTCTTATCTGTACGATAAAAAATTAACAAACATTAAGTTATTTTTGCTGTTATCAGGGAAACAAGCAAGAAATGGCTCAAGTTGCTGTTTTAATACTTCTGTAATTTTTCAGTCAATATTGAATTAATGAAAGAACTAAGTTTCACTTTGTAGTGTATTTTTTAGGTTTGATAACTTGAAAAGTAAATTAAACTTGAAAGTAACTTGAAAGTAAAGTAATTAGTAATTTGATCTGATATTTTTAAACGCAGTAATCAGTAATGTAATCAAATTACAATTGTAAAGAAGTAATTAGTAATTTGTAGTGGATTACTTTTTTTGAGTAACTTACCCAACGATACTGACAATGGACCTTTTTGTCAGCAAAATTTCACTAATGTGACTGCACCTTTTGTTCAATATATGCTTTCTCCTTTCTTGACACGTACAGGTGCATGATTCAGTATTCGTTTGAGGTGTCAAGTCAGTGACTTCACATCTCACTTCTTGATAGCAGATGTGGAATCTTAATTAGAGTCAGGGGAGATTTCCTAGACCAGGTGCACAGGTCTTTGTACATGAAAGAATGAGAAAACAAAAGGAAAAAGATACAGACACGTAGTTAGACTATGTGTGTGGGTTTAGGCGCTAGTAATTTGATTTGATATTTTTAAACGCAGTAATCAGTAATGTAATCAAATTACAATTGTAAAGAAGTAATTAGTAATTTGTAGTGGATTACTTTTTTTGAGTAACTTACCCAACGTTACTGACAATGGACCTTTTTGTCAGCAAAATTTCACTAATGTGACTGCACCTTTTGTTCAATATTTCAATCAGACACACTGAGCGTGCTTTCTCCTTTCTTGACACGTACAGGTGCATGATTCAGTATTCGTTTGAGGTGTCAAGTCAGTGACTTCACATCTCACTTCTTGATAGCAGATGTGGAATCTTAATTAGAGTCAGGGGAGATTTCCTAGACCAGGTGCACAGGTCTTTGTACATGAAAGAATGAGAAAACAAAAGGAAAAAGATACAGACACGTAGTTAGACTATGTGTGTGGGTTTAGGCGCACATGTGGGTGTGAAATGGGGTGACAGGTGTATTAGTTAAAGCCCTGCTGGGGGCTGATCTCCAGGTGAACAGAGACTGAAGCATGATGCTTATGTTAAGTCACAGCCCTGGGCCTTTCCTTTGTAAATAGGCTCATATTTCACACTCCCATAGTCTGTTTGTCCAGGGATACTACTACTGTAACTGCCTTATATGACAGACATTAATCTTAACCGCTCATAATGCCAGTGGGAAACACTGTGGCTAATCAGAGCTCTAATGTGTCATGCCAGCCAATGGGGGTTTCTGAAACAAAACTTTGGAAATTCCCTGATAATTACTGACATCACTGAAATAATCTATTGCCATTTGCATTTCCATGTAAAAATTAGCATTTTTTTTTTTTACTTAAAACTAATTATCAAGAGTATAATTTTGAAAATAATTAAGGCACACTTACACAGCATCATTTTTTATGTGTTTTAGCGATTCATTTACATGACAGTGGTGTTTTGGGGGCCTGAAAATGCAAATGGTTGAAAACGGGTTTCCTAGTGCAAGTTTTTGAAAACAATGCTTGTATTGTCTTTGTGTAAACTTTATGAAAACGGTGACGTCATGAGCATGCATATTACGTATCCAGTATGTTCGCATGTGAGTAGTGTTTCTTTACAAAGGGACATTGCCAACTATTGGCCTGCATGCATAATACAGCACTTTTAGTCTTTTTTGGCAAACACAGATATTTTTTGACAATGTTGTCATTCATAAAAAAAAAGCATCAAAATGCATTGAAAAAAACTTTCCGTTTTTAGTAAAGCATTTTTTTTTTTTGGTATTAAACTGTTTTATTTTGTTCTCTTCAGATTTTTGAAGAGTCATAATAAGAGCAAATCAGGTGTCCATGCTCAATACAAACACACAACAGTCCCTCATGTACAGACAGATCTTAATAGAAACTAATGAAATAGAAATACATTTTTATCTCGTTCTTTTTTAGTTATATTTAAAAAGTTACATTAGAAAGGAAACAACCGGGAGTAGAAAGAGAGAAATTGGGAACAGAATCTTCACTTTGAAGAGGAATTTTACAGGAAGTGTTCATTTTATTTTTAATTACTTTTAGTTTATATTTGAACAATTTTATCAAATTAAAAATCAGATATTAATTAAAGTAACTGAAATTAATCACAAAACATTTTAAAGGCAATTTTATATTTATTTTATTATATTTTATATTCATAAACTTTTATAGCTAACAAAATGTATCAATCAGAATCAATTATTCTATTGATAGTCCTAGTTGTAGTTTTTTTTTTCTAGTTCTCTGTTGCTAACAATTTTTGTAGCATTCCACATTTGTAAATCACTTTTTATGATAGCATCTGCTTAATGAATGAATGCCAATGAAATCAAATATCCATTAACAAGTCTAACAAAAGCTAGGTAATAGGCAAAAATGCAAGCAATGTAGCCATTTTCCCATTACTGTACAATGTAATTTAATACTTTTTTAAATAATGTTTTGTCTTTTTTTGTTGTTGCTCCTGCTGTAAGTTAAAATCTGACTGCAATAAACTACATAATGCTGCATTCTTGATGAGAAATGAGCACTCTGGAAATTACGTAAGCACACATGGGAAGTTAATGCAGATTTTAATAAATCAGTGAATACATCTTACATTAAGTACTGTATATGCATATTGTAAGATCTTGAGCCAAAAATGCATAAAAGCAAGTGCAAGTCACATGGAAAACATTTCACAGTATTTAAGAGTGATTCAAGAAAATTGTATTTTATATTATTACAAATAGCCAGAATAATTAGAGAATAAAATAAATTAAATACCCATTCATAACCAATATGCATCACACTGAATATGTGCATACCACACATAATAAATATTGTACAGTAAAGTGCACATGGTGGTCTGATACAGTCGTTCAGTCCTCATGGAGCCATCAATACTGTTTAGACTTTGTACTTCAGATGAAGAAAGAGCCCCAGGACCACTAGTCAATAGCAGAACTGTAACTGTAGCACTCTGTGGTCAGTTAGTCTCACCTGGCTACTTCTGTCATGCATCAACACTGATTTCAGACAGAGGCCAAGAGAAGTACAGAGTCGACAAAATCTAAAATTGAATAAAATATAAAATGGGTCTAAAAGAATAGGCTCTTTCCACAAATGGGGTACAAAATAGGGTCTGGTCTCAGGTGGTCAAACAGAATATTAATAATTCAGGGAATAATTTATTCCCTCATTTGAGGTAAATTGCATCCACATTGTACTAATTCATTCCCTTGTTTCAGGTAAATTGTACCAATTCCTTTCCTTGTTTTGATTTAGTTAAATCATGGTCATGATTCAAGTAAAACAAGGGAATGCATTTATAAAATGTGGGAACAAATTCTTAATTCATGGCCAATGTCTACACAACAATATGTAAAGTTTAATAGATCACACAAGAAACATATGCTTTATGTCACAAATACTAGTCATAGGAGACCAAACTGTACCATGTTCTTGGAAACTGCTAGTGAAATATGTTTGTGTTTGTGCATGCGCCTATACGTTGCTCTCAGGCCAAGTAAATATCGAGTATCTCTCATCAGACACGTCTTTTCCTCTCATCCCTCTTATTACCTCATTTCTTTCTCTGTACTATCCTCCTTTCCTCTCTTCACCCTTCAGCCCCTCTCATTTTTCCATCTCTGGTGAGATTTTATGCTGTCAGTGTGTGCGAGTGTGATATTTCAGTGATTTTATTATGCAAATGAATCTCCATTTCACAAGTGCTGCACATCTCCCACTGACACCATGTATTAATCAATGTGTGGTGTGTGTGCGTGCAGGACGGTGTGTGTATGCTTTGTGCACATGTGAATAATTCTGAAGCAGTGTGGGTATTTCTTCATGTCTTTGAACCTCATGCGGCTTTTAAGACAACAACATCCGTAAGTGTTCTCAAAGGACAAGGAGTATTTCATCCTCTTCCGTAACTCCCTCATTCATTCATTATGGCAATAGCACAAACATGTGTCTCACCACAAATTTAAAGTCAACATGAACCCCATTTAGTTTCTTAATGCCTATTCCTGGCATTATTGTGAGCAATTCATTGCTTCATGTTACTTCGAAGAAAAATGTTTTTCATAATATTTAATCAAAATGCTTGCTCTTCCTCTGAAATGGCTTTGCTGACTTGACTTGTCTGTGTGGGGTTTCAGATAATGCTAGCAAAACAGCTAATTTAGGTATACAGGTGCATCTCAATAAATTAGAATGTCGTGGAAAAGTTCATTTATTTCAGTAATTCAACTCAAATTGTGAAACTCGTGTATTAAATAAATTCAATGCACACAGACTGAAGTAGTTTAAGTCTTTGGTTCTTTTAATTGTGATGATTTTGGCTCACATTTAACAAAAACCCACCAACTCACTATCTCAACAAATTAGAATACTCCATAAGACCAATAAAAAAAAACATTTTTAATGAATTGTTGGCCTTCTGGAAAGTATGCTCATACTTCAGTCTGTGTGCATTGAATTTATTTAATACACGAGTTTCACAATTTGAGTTGAATTACTGAAATAAATGAACTTTTCCACGACATTCTAATTGATTGAGATGCACCTGTATAATTTAGGTACCAATCATGCTGACTAAAAAAAAAATGTGTATGCTTTCGGCACTTATTATTTTCATGATTTTCATGATGTTTGGTTCGGTTATCGGTTCTCTTGCTTGAATTCTGTTGTCAATATGGATGCAACAAAGTCTGATTCTCAAGCAAATGACTATGAGCTGGTTCTTTTCTTTTTACAAATCAAAAGCATATAGCACGACCAGCGAAGTCTGATTCCCAAGCGAAAGACTTCTACGAGTTGGTTAAAAATACAGTATGATTTTTGAGTGAATCACTCTTCAGAGCTCGTTCTTTTTAGTGAATCATACAGTGTGACCAGTTAAGTCTGATTCCTTAGCAAAAAGAATCTGAGTTGGTTTGTTTAATGAATAAAAAACACAGCGCAACAAGTCTCTTATGAGCTGGAACTTTTTAATGAATCACAAACACTTAGGTATCATTTAGAACAGTTTCTCAATCAATCCAAATTGTTTATTGAACCACAAGTAATTAATTCAATCTCCAACTCTTAAAAACTAAATTGAAAACTTACACTTTGTTATATGTCCTATTTCAGTAATATGCTCTAAATCATTGTTGTTATGGTCGTACTGCTCATATGACAAAGATACAGTATACTGTACATTATTGGTTTTGTCAGTGGTAATGATTGAATAAAATATGTTACCACATTTTTTGTTCTTTGTAATTTTACATTTATTATCACATCATCTGGCAATAGAAGTTCATTACTGTTTTCCAAATATTTCTTCCTTAAATTTGAGAATTGTGAAATATTAAGAATTATTAATAATTAATTATTAATAATTCAGAATTATTCAAGAAGGAAACTCATAGGATTGGCACAACCTGAGTGTGAGTAAATTATGACGAAATTAAAATTTTTGGGCGAACTGTCCCTTTAAGAAGATTGAATGATTGGAGAAATCCTACATATGTTACCAGAGAGAAGGCTTATGAGATTTTGATTAAAAATCACAAGCTCAATTAAAAAAATAAAATAAAAGAAATGCATGCATGAATGAATCATTCACAATAAGATCAATAAATGTATTTAGAAAACAGATAAATAAGTGAATTTCCACTTCATGCCAAATTTAAGAGCAATCAGAAGCAGAATTATTCAATCCCTTATATTTCCCATCCCTCAGCCCATCCATGATTTATATGCAGATAGCGCCACTTATTAATATGCAATCTGACCTTAGAAGAGATCACACGAAATAAACAAGCCATTTACCATTTACATCTGCTGTAAGGACAGAATAGGTCACCTATAGGTCAGGTAAAGGTCATAAATATAAGGGATTTCTGAGTCCTTGAAATTTATCTAGATCAAATATTGCACAAAAATACAGGACTGTGGCTGTGCTTGCACACACACACACACACACACACACACACACACACTTATTAAAGTGATCTCTCTTTGAGCTCTGTAGGTGGGTCTGTTTACAGCCCACCATGTTACAAAACATTCTCCCCCAAAGACATTAGCAAGCCATGTAAACACACACGCAACAGGTTTTCCCTTGGAACATGCAGTTTCATTTGATCATACTTTATTCTGTTAATTGTCTTGTGGCTGAATATGCAAATAGATACAGAACATGCATTTGGGACAATGGTGTTTTGTTCTTGAATATCTTTCTTATGTTTAAGTGCCATTGACTATAGCAAATTCTGACTTTGTCTGTTTTCGACAACAACACTCTTCCTCTCGAGTTCACCTAATCAAAGTTTTAGTGCTTTATCTCATTTAAAGATGAAAACATGATAGCATATAATGAGTGTGTGTGTGTATAAGAGGGTGCAAATGAGTTTGATGCTTGTCTTGAGTGCGATGCCCCCCAGGGCTGCACTGATTCTCATTAAGGGTAAAAGAGACAGGGAGACATTTTCACAGCAGGGCTGGAGCAATCAGCCTCGCACATTTACCTGGACTAATGCCTTTGAATTAGACCCCCAAAATGCCACTTTATGGATATGCTGGGACTCCACACATCTCTCCACCAGTTTCTTTTTTTGGCACTGAAAATAAATTCAATTGGCAAATCGCTGGAACATATTCTAATTGAATTTCACATTGAAGTGGGAAACCAATTTAGGCTTGAATTCCCACGTTACAGTGCTTCCATTACTCATGGTGTGTGTGGAGGAAAGCATATTCTGGAAAAAGAACACAAGACATATTCTGGAAGATGTTCATGTAACAGTAATGTTTATTAAATGCAGGATGTAGAAGAATTGTAGAGGCGTACATGTCTAGACATATATATAATTTTGCTTCAGCATGAAAATTGTTGCAATTGTGTTATAATTTCATTTCTTATTTAATTTCATTTAATTTCCATTTTTACTACCATTTAAAAGATTGGGATCATTTTTAAAACCATTTTTAAATTTTCTAACTTTTTTTTTTTCAAAACCATTTTTTGAAACAAGTCTCTTATATGCTCATCAAGGCTGCATTTATTTTGAACAAAATACAATAAGAACAATATTGTGAAATAATTGTACAATTTAAAATAAATGTTTTCTATTTGAATATATTTAAAAATACTGTATATTCCTGTGATGACAAAGCTGAATTTTCAGCAGCCATTACTGAAGTCTTCAGATCAGTGTCACATGATCATTTATATAAGTATGAAATAAATGTACAGTAGTCAACATTTGAAAACCTTTCATCAAAGTTGTCCTAAAACCTAAAACCAAAATACGTTTTCATTTTAGGACAACTTTTTTGATCCACTTCAAATGTTGACTACTGTATTTTTATTTAATAAATTAATACTTTTAATCAACAAGGACACATGATGCTAAACAATCTGCTTTGCTGAACAGGAAATTAATACTTTTAATCAACAAGGACACATGATGCTTAACAATCTGCTTTGCTGAACAGGAATAAATTACATTTTGGTATAAAATAAATTAGAAAACAGTTATTTTAAATTGTAATATTATTTCACATTATTACTGTATTATTACTGTATTTTGTATTTTTAATCAAATAAATGTAGCCTGGCTGAGCATATGAGACTTATTTCAAATAGCAACACCCTAGCAACCAACCATACTACAAGTTTGGAATAATTGATCATTTATATATATATATATATATATATATATATATATATATATATGGATCCTATTTATCTGAATAAATCATTATTCTACTATTCTTGACTGAAAGAAAACTTGAATCAGTACTGAATGCAAAAAAAAAAAAGATAATAAATGAAATATTATCATGAAGGTCATGGAGGACTTAAGTCGCCCCCACATAATGCAAAATGTGTGAACATATGCATATATTTATTGTTAAGCTAGTGTGAGGAGTATGGCAGTAAATTTAATTTGAGGTTTAAAAGTACAAAGAGCTGTTTTATAATTCATAACCCCTTCTTTGAGAGAAGAACTTCATCAAACTCTTTATTTCAGTTTTCACTTCCTCAGTGTGAAAACATGAAATATTAAACAGAGGTTGTTTATGTGTGTGTGTGTAATACATTAATATCTCTGCACCCCTTTTGACAGCAGATTAATGTAGAGGGTGTTCATACTCCTAAATCCCAAAATAAAACCAAACACAAAAATATAAACAAACAAAAACAAAACACCTTCCCTGGAAATGTACTCCTCTCACCAGAACAGAGTCAAGGAGATTGAGAGAGAAGCGCGCACGTCGAAATTCCTTCCTATTTTCTATACCTTTTCATTTATTTTACTTCCCTGTGTTATTTAATTACTAACATACACCTGATATGACACAAAAGAATGATTCATTTACAAATCATTGACTGTTTATTAAAGGGGTCATATGATGCGATTTCAAGTTTTCCTTTCTCTTTGGAGTGTTACAAGCTGATTGTGCATAGATAAGATCCCTGAAGTTGCAAAGACTAAAGTCTCAAAACCAAAGAGATATTCTTTATCAAAATAATGATCTTTAAAAAAGCATCATATGACCCCTTTAAGACATTATATCTCTCAAGAACTCCAAGCAGATGTCAAGAATTTCAGTGACTAACAACTTCGATCTATTCTTCTCCAGTAGCTACTAGACAACTCATATTGATCACTTTTACAATGCTTTTGAGTCCTCATATCTATGAGGTCAGTGCAATTGTAACTAGTCATGAAAATAACAATTGTGAATTCTGAAATATGCTAAATGAATGCTATTTTATCACGATATATAGTTGAAGATTGCTTTTACTCAACAATATATTTTAATAATTGTACTTAATTAAATTTAGAATGTGAACTTTTGAACATTTTAAAGAAATATGTAATATTAATAAATGTAAAAGCAATCATATAATCCACTTGAAACTAACAATGTTCAATGACCTTAACATTTTGGGAAAAAATAAATTAACAAAAAATGTGTTGCATTAGCTCTTTTTATGATCTAAATTAAAGAAACACACATTTAATACAATTTAGGGAAAAAGCCTTTAAAAAGTTTTAAATAAATAATTAAAAAGAAATAAACAAATACATGCATTCATTTAGTAAACTCAACAGAAAATGTATTTGGATTTGGATTCTCGTACATCCAGTAATGACCAGTGAAAATGATTCCTATAGACCCAATGCAAATCAAGTGAATTTCCATTTTATATGTTTAATTTGATTGAATGCAATGAAATTGAGTTGTGACAAAATGTTTGTGTTGCATTAGCTCATTTTCATTAAATAAATTAAATAAGCAGCAAAAACCCACTAGAGCGAAAACCAATAAATATTAGTTACTTTTGGCACATAAACGTGTGTAAAAATGTGTTTCTAATACCAAAAGCTGGCCAGTAGTTTTGTGATAGTCTGTGAGTTACAATTTCTCCCACTTCAGCCGCTTTGGGAATGTTGGAATTCCTGACAAATATCCGCTGACACTGAGATCCGAGAGAAAGAGCGCGAGGAATTTATTGGGCAACATTGGAGTTAGAAACTAATAATGAAGACTGTTTGTTGAGGAACCCAGAGGAAATCATCCTGTTCTCTGAACATGGAGCGGGTCAGTAATATGAGCACCTGAGCCTTACACAAAGGAACTTGACCAATCTATATCAGCAATAATGCAACCCTCGGATTCTCAGAAAGCCACGGTTCGGCTTTGTTCAAATCACAGAATCAAAATTTCGTTGCTTTTCTTTCCTCTGAATTGTATTCATCTGCTCTTCCTCCACCGGGTCTCATGTGATGTACGCTGGATAGTATGTGTCATGGGAGCAAAAGGTCATCCAGCTGCCACCATGTGGATGTGAGAGCGGAAGGAAGCATCGTAATGAATATGTATCGGGACTGTGCATGTGCGCGAACATGACTGAATGCAAATACACCTGTGTTTGCATCAGGATGGTTGTGCAAGAGTGCATTCAGGTCTCTTCTAAGCTTCAGGGTCAGTGTGTGGGCAGTGTACCCGCGTACTAACAGAGTCACATGTCTGCAAAGCTCTTTTTCATCTCTGCTCTCTATTTTTTCTTCTCTTTGAAGTAGCCTGAGGTTGCATGCACTCATCTCTTATGCTGGCCTTTCACTTATTTATGTATTGTGTGGACTGAAGTGAGGTTCGGCTGATGTCTTGTGATCTCAAAGCTATGCTACACTTTGTACTGCTCCGAACTGGTCAAAATGTCCTAAATCACTGGCGCTTTGCTCCCATCAGGGAGTGTGTGAGAAGAAACATCGCTCTCGTTCTTCCGTCTCCGTCTGTCTTCCGGTTTCTCTTCTCTTTCATTCGGGCTGTAGTTGAGATAAATCACAGGTATTATCTCCTCTAGGAGAGCTGCGATGCATAATGTTCCTGTACTTATTTCATAACATGCTTGAAAAGATCTGCTTAAACTAGCCTGAGGGGGTTTGCTGGTCTTAGCTGGTTTATGTTGGCTCAGCCACGCAGATGTTAAGCTGGTTTAGCTGGTCGGACTGATCGTCTTCAAGCCTGACCAGCTGATAAGCACCCAGAACCCTGTTAAAAACATCAAAACTGGTTTGCTGGTCTTAGTCTGGTCAGAATAGTCTTTTTAGGCTAAGACCACACACACAAAAACTGTAATGTTAATTTTCTTCATTTTATGGACATTTCCGCTAATCCTTAAACACAATTCAATGAAGTACAAAATGGAAAACACAGGTAAAACACCTGTAAAAAAATCAACATGGGAAATTCCTTCATACTAATACAGTACTAATACAATGATTTTTTATTTTTTTTATTTTAAATATAAAATAAACTGATATTTATAGCTGGAATTTAGATTGAATTAAATTTTTAATTTTTACATGCAATATATA
>NW_015627232.1:1050413-1056800 GCF_001515625.1 Sinocyclocheilus rhinocerous
TATTTTTTTTAAAGTTTCTTGTACATTTTACAAGAAAACCTGTTTCAGTCTTTCGACATCGAAATTTCACATTTAATCCAACATGTTTATAATTATCTGTGATCATTATATGATTATTATATGATCAGGTTCCAATAGTTCAGGTTACAAAACATTTTCAACCCTAGTTTAGCAAAGCCTGCAAGGATGACAATTAAGGTTTATTAGTTCATAATATTCAGGACAAGGTCAACCATTGAAAGGCTAGATTCTGATTCAGAAGAAGTAAGAGAAAATAGTTTCAGAGCAAAAACTTGGTAAGAAAACAGTTTTGTTGCAACACCATTTTTAGAGTTATCACCATAGTTTGCAGCAACTTGTCCAGGAATTCAGTTAGCACTTGGTAATTATCAAGTAATTAATACTGTAAGCTTTATTTTCAGTCTTCGGGAACAAACATCTAAGCTCACAGTATGAGTCTGTATACAACTGTATAAACATACACTCTATATGCTAGCTTGTTAACAGCATTGAGAGTGAGTGGATGTGTTACTGCAAAGAAAGCAATACTTTTTAACACCAATTAATATGAAAATTTTATCAAACTTTCATCTGTCTGGTAATTTATTTAAACTACTTTAGAATATTCCAAAAGGTACGGGTCCTGTGATTTTATTAAAATTCGACATAAAATGCTAAAATACGAGTATAGAGAAACTGGTAAATGACAGTGGTTACATAAGTGGACTGCTTGGAGAACTAAACTAAAAACGATCCACTGATGATTCAACCCAAATGATGAAACATAAGCATGCAGAAGAATCCAGGACCATTGGTTTGTGATGATTGATTTATTACTCACTCGAGTGGCTAATTGCTACAGTCCAATTTCATTTAATGGATTTTTAAATACTGAAAACCTTTTATTTATTCTTTGGAAAAAATTAACAAAACAAATGAGTGGAGATAAAACTAAACTGTGCATTTTGTAATTTGCATTTAACAAATACAAGTAATTTCTGTTTATTATTATCCCTAACTTTTTAGCATTGAATGTAAAATTACAGCTGGAGAATTAATTCCTTTTTTACTCAGTGGTATGTGTTTGATGATGTTCTATGTCCTGCTTGAAGCTACATATCTACTAATAGTGCATATGTGCCCACATGCATCTTTGGAAGGGTAGCTCACAAAACTATGCAACTGCCTACATTTGTTCATTGCCAAATCACTTTAAAACCGTTGACAGACCATGAACAAACCACTTTAAAACCTCTGACAGACTGTGGACAGTGTAGATGAACTTCCACTGAACTTTAAATGTGAACCAATAAGGGTCACAGAGTCCAAAGAAACCTTGTATTTAATGTTGCCATTCATTTGCAGATGATATCCAAGTATTCCTGCCACTCACTGCTCAAAACATTTATACATCCTTCCATTTTTTTTCTGGAACCATTTCGAAAGCACCAAATTTTCCATCTCTAAACACAGACATTCAGTGTTTAATTAAAGTTCTTGGAACAAGCATTGAAAAACCTGCCTTTTCCAAACTAATGTTTAAAATCGTATAATTGGGGTGGCTATTGTTCTCTGAAGTAGAGGGTGAGGACATGTGATGACTCAATGACTGATGTAGTCTAACTCATCTGTATAGAGCTGGACTCATCTCTACCAGTGCTGACTTCTCTAGTGCATGGCTCTTTTAAATACAGCCCGTACAGATGCAGGCAGACAGTAAATGAAGCAATTAGCAATCCAGGCACAACCCCGCATAACCTAGAATGCAAAACTATATCGTCATTTACCTCTGGCCCTCATTCAAATGATTGCCTGGTTCTGTTCCATTTTGATTGCATTTCTGAAAGAAATACATGTTACACAGAGAAAGATCTTAGACTTTACTGCTAATTTCGATGATGAGAGGAAACAGTCAGGAGATGGGAAATGAGTCAGGAGATGTTGCTCATCGCTTCTCTCTCGTCTCGTCTCTTGGTATTTTATTTTATTGTCCATGTCTTCACAAATTGTTTAGAAGTGTTACGTAACAGTGTCAGTGCTCATAAAGCCAATTTCAAATAGCTGAGCTCCTAAAACAATGTTTTGGGTTCAATAAGTTAAGCTCTATTGATGGCATTTGAGAAATCACTGGAGAAAATGATTGAGATGATTGAAAACGACTAGTCCCTTAACTAATTAAAAAAAGTAAACAATGCTGTTACAGTACGCATTTACAGTGGACGGAAATGGATCCAGTTAACATGAAAAATCATGATGATTTAGACAAATTTAAAGCCAAAATTACACATTTATAATATACATTATATACACATTAAAGTATATATATTTTTAATTAATACAAGAACTTCAACAAAAAATGTGTTTCACATCTTTAAACCCTCTTGTTTATGACACAGTCTATGTTTATTTTAACTGCCTTTTATTGCTTGCTTGCTTGCTTGGATTGATTGATTGATTGATTGATTGATTGATTGAAATTAAGGTACAAGTGGATTGGTAATCTGCAAAATTATCAGATCCAATATTAATATTATCAGCCTGCTATTAATAAGCCAATAATCGATTCGATCTGCAGAAATGAACATGCACAGTTAAATATACACTATAGACCAATAGTGCTAAATACATAAATAAATAAAAATGATAACCAACATGACATAAAAAAACAATCGGTGGTTGCCAGAACTTAATACACTATCCCAACCTATACTAAACTATTTATTTCATTGTTATTTCAGTGAAAACCATCAAATGTTAAGTGTTCCACATGGACTTTTGGGAATATCAATTTGTGTTTTTTTTTCTACAGTAATTTTGCTTCTGAAAACAATTATATTTAAAAGTATTTTACTGTAAAATCACATGGAATTTCCTGTTAGATTTTTCACTGTATACTCAGTGGTAAAGGAACTCACTATTAACCAATTAACGGTCTTTTATCAAAGCATATTTACAGTCTTTTTCTATTACACTTATATATTTTTGAACAGTGTACAGGTAATACAAAGCAAGTACAATGCAGATGTCTCAGGACATGCTAACAAAGAGTAGGCTAACAGAACACATCAAATTAAACTAATTAAAGCCATCAAACCAAAGCAAATAATGTGCATTACACATCACTGTAAAAACAGAACAATCTTCACTGCAAAGGGTACAGTACGCTGAGTGAGCTGACAAACATCGTCCATTATGTCGTAGCAGGTTCTCCTATTAAGCGCTGATGGCCATGTGAGTGGCTCTATAAACCTCCTTCAACCAGCTGGAAATGGAGCTCCACCTCCATAATGATGTGCTGCAGTGCAAATGCATTCTCTTTAAGTCCCGTACGACATTTGTAAAAGCTCGTACAGCTGTCTCCACGTGGGTGGGTGGGGGTCCTAGCACATTTTTCCCTCAGGAGTTTCCATCAGCTTTGATCCGTTTAGCTGTTAGCTTCGACCGACAGCTAACTTTTCATTCCTTAATGGCTCCGATAGGAAAAAAAAAGTTCTCGTTTTCAGTCACGAAACCGAGATTGACGAAGACACCATTCAAAGAGCGAGAACCAATCTGCGAAAGCTGTAAATAAGCCTTTGGTTTTGAGTCAGGCACAAATGAGCAGTGCAAATGAAGCTTGGGCCGAGCGGGAGAGTGTCAAAGGGCTGACGCGGCCCGTCTCTCGTTGCTTTGACGGGCTTTTGATGCTGGGGGTTGGTCTAAGCCAGTATTTTGCCGGGTTGAGCTGTCGCAATGACATTCAGCAGATCAATGGTGCGCCTGAGCTGATGTGAGGCCGTTGTATCATTCCTCCCAGCAGCATTAAGATGACAACACAATAGCTGTCTTTAAATCTCTGTCACTCTCCCTCCACTGATCAAAGCCCCAGGCTTCCCACTTTTTCTCCTTGTTTCTCACTCTCTCTCTCTTGCTCTTGGAGAGTCTTTGGCATCTCCTAAACATCGTAATATTCTTATCCCCTCTGCAAGAGCAGCTTTCAGGCGGAGAGCAACGTGCTTGGGAGGGTTTGAGAGGGCTATCGTTTCCCGCCGATAACTCGCAGAAGCAGCGGAGTCGGAGCCAAAATGAATTCATGCGAAATCGCCCAACAGGCCTCACTTTTAACTTCTAATAGGAAGATCAAACGTCTACTCCTCTTTCTCTCACCCCTCTCGTTCCCTTGCCCCTTCTCCCTGCCTTCAGATAAGTCATAAATTAAGATTACGCTCTGACTTTTTAATTAACTCCAAAAAATCCTCACTTCAGCCCTGCTCACTCCAATTTTCACCACACGGACGGCATAGTTGAATAAGTCTCTCTCCCCTAGCCCGTCACTCTTGGACTGAGGGAACATCATCGATTATGTATGTTGGTGTGAGATTGTACATTCTCCTGAAAGCGAAGAGCCCATCACAGCGCTGAGATGTCCATTAATTTAAAGCTACGAGACAGGCAGTTACAGTGAATTTGCGCTGTAATATAGCCTCAACATCAGTCATTAACTCATCGATTTCCACATGGTTGGCAACTGCTTTTTTTAGATCCTCATTAAACAGATTCACTCCTTTTAAATCTTTCAGGAATCAGCACTAATAAGGAGGGAAGGCTTCAAATAAAGGCCCATTTTCCGAATGTGGCAGAGGCTGGGCTGCATGGTTGGATGATACATCAGTAATGCTAAATCCCAAGTGGTGCTAATGGATGTCCATATGACACATTTCACTTTCAAGCTAAGGCTTAAACTTCTGACCCATATGGATTTAGAAGTAGAAGCAGAATTCTGACTTTCGGAAAGAAGTCTGGGGTGCTTTTCTTGCTTATTTTGTCCAAGAATTGCTCATTTAACCCTTTAGTACATAGTATCAGACAGGTGTGATCACTCTAGGCTGCTCCCTGAGGCATATAAAAGTAAAATCTGCTGATCCAAAGAGAGATGTTGTCATGTATCGCTATGAAACAGCAACACAAGCAGTCTTTTCAACCACACGATATCTTAATATGTCACAAACATTCAAAAAATCCAACCAGATTTGTTCAGTAGGTACTGTATGAGTGTGCATTTTCGAATAAATTTGTTTGAGATGATTCTGTATGAAACCCTCAGTGAAATTTGTACAATTATATACACATTTATATGTATGTATGTGCACCCAGTTCACCAAATCATAAAATACTTATACTACTGTGCTGAATAACCCCAGAAGTACTAGAATGACAGTTTATAGGTCATATCTATGTACTGATGTCTACAGTAGCAAACAAAACCTTCACCTTGTGATTTATGACTCCACTGGCGCTTTATCCCAGTTCAGCAGTAACTCATTTTCATCCCTTATGGGACAAGTGGATGAACTTGGCTGTCAGAAATATCCCACACTGCATTTCATTGTAAACAAACATGGCTGAGTGCATCATAATCTTTATTTATTTTTATTTTTTAATCTTCTCAATGATACTATGGTTGTTACAAAAGCATTACAATTATATTAATTTTAATTATTAAAGGGGTCATCGAATGCAAAATTCACTTTGTTGTTTGAACTGAAATGTGTGTTGCCACCCTATGATGATAAAAATCCACCCAGTGTTTTTTTTTTTTTTAAATCCCCAAAAATCATAACCCCTTTCTCAGATCAAGCTGTTCACAGATTCTTGGCTGTGTGACGTCACACAGACCCAAGCCGCTCCCACGGTTGTTGACTGACACTGGTATTTTAGCACAGACCTGCCCTGTGTGAGCTGTGAACAGTCCGCCATTGTTTCGCCGCCGGAGCAGGTGTAGACAAGAATGTCTCCTAAGCGATTGAGGTGTTTTGTTGTTGGATTTAATAATGAACATAGCAGTCGTCATTTACTCCCGACATCCAAACCGCTGAAGACGCAGTGGATTTGCTTTTGAAGGGAATACGAACATAGCAGTCGTCATTTACTCCTGACATCTGAGCCGCTGAAGAAGCAGTGGATTATCTTTGTTTTTGAAGGGAATGCGCCCTCCGATCTACCTAAATGCGTTTATGTTCGAGTGAATCATTCGGATCCAGCTTCACCTACAGAAGAATTGAGTATAAGGTTTTTTTTTTTATGAATCTTTGCAAATCGCCTTTCCTAATAATCTGCAAATTAGCAAGTTAACAGTCTCAGAGAACAGCTCGTCACTGCGCGTGAACATTTCTGAGCGGCAAGAGTGATAGATCTGTAAAGCAATATTGTGAGAGGGCCGTGTATTACCGCGTCCCAAACGACTCAAAATAATAAACCACAAAGTTAACAAAACGATTCACCCCAGTGTGCTGAGCAAGAGCGCTTCTGTCTTCCTGTGCTATCGGAAACTTCCTATTTCCCACTTATGAAGTCGTGATTACGAGCACGTTGCATTCTTTTCTGTTAAAAATAACAGTGAACAGTGGT
>NW_015627232.1:1056866-1063112 GCF_001515625.1 Sinocyclocheilus rhinocerous
TTAATTATTAAAGGGGTCATCGAATGCCTAAATATTTTTTATAGGAAGCGTTCATGTGAGCGCTACTGCAGTCTTAGGCCCACCCCAAATGCTCTCATTGGTTGAGACGCGTGATGACACCCATCCCAAGCCAGTACTGATCAACATCCCACCCCTCCTGTGACCCATGGTTTGTCTGTATGTGTATTCAGAGCCAGTGAGCAACGGACTTTCAAAATAATAATAATAAAAAAAAAACTGTGTTAATGTGCGATAAAATAACTGTCAGCATTAATTAATGCGTTAATGCGATAATAACGCGTTAACTTGCCCAGCCCTATTAAATACAAATCAGAATATAAAGTGCTAGTAAAAACATTCCTTTTCACGGCCTGTTGATATGCCGCCTGATGTTCAGGAGAGCTAAAAGCCGATTGTCCTGCTCACCAGTGCTGTGTTTACCTCAGCTTACGATCACGCACTGTATCTGTCAAACTAGCTTCAATCCATTACAGCCTCTTAGACCATATACTTAACAGCTGAGAAGCCAGAAGGAAATCAAGAGTGCTGAACACAAATTGCCGTCATTTGCTTTGAAATGTGCTGAATGGCGAGATGATACAGATATTCCATCTTTCGATATGGGCAAATGTTTAACAGCTGTGATGTGTTGATTATGGCTGTGCGTTATCTCATTCGTCTGCTTGTAAATATCCACACGCGTCCATGCATCTTCTGAAGATCCTTCGGCCAGGATGTGGTTTAGCAGAAGATCTACTTCGGTTAATTAGAGAGCGTTTTAATCAGCATTTGTATGGCGTTGCAGTCTTCTCCAGTCAATTACGGGAGGCCATGAGTGCGTGTTGACTCTGTCTATAGGTGTGCGTGTGTTTGGACAACCTCCTTCGTTCAGTAATAGTGTGATGTGTGCACTGAAATTAAGATAACAATGACATCATCAACAAAGGGCTTGTCGAGGGCCCGGCGCACCTCTCTAAATTAATTATTCATGTCAGAGTACCTCTGTACTCCGGAAATTTGTTTATATAGCCTGTTCGCCTGTGATGCAGACGGTAAAATGTGTTGCTAGGAGATGACAGGATTTGCTTAAAAGCATTCTGCATCACTCTAATTTAAAAGGTGACTATGAAACTTGTGTCGCTGCAAATCTTTGGTTGGAAACACGGCACACAAATAAATGCCAATTTCACATTTCAAATAATCGGTTGGATTTTCTGAAGGTATAGCTCTGATATTTGAAGGAATAATTCAATATTACTTAGACTCAGTCAAAAGCATTTGTGGCATTACTGTATGTTGATTACCACACAAATCATTTTCTTTCAAAAATCAAGGTTATGATGATTGATGGGGTTAACCCGTTTAATCCCATCCGTCACAGTAGTGACCATAAAGAAGTTTTTTTTTTTTCATTTATAAAGCTCTAAAAATTTTACTGACTGGTGTTTTAGTGCATTTTCTGCAAAATAAAAGGTCTCAATTAAATATGTGCAGTGTCACATGGTTAGTGCAAATTGTCACATGACCAGAGCAGTTGACTTCCTGTTTGCATCATGAGAAGATGATGGCTGCATCAAAGCTCCAAAACAAAAGTTAAGATAAAGATATGACAAAGATTTTTGGTACACATTATCTTTAAGGCATTAATATATTAATTCACAATTATGCAGTTTTGTAGAGTGTGGTCATAGAATGAGTAAACATGTTGAAGGCAACAGTAGTGACTTCCGAGATTTAGATATACATATGCATCCAACTGCAGTTGTTAGCACTAAAATGTCGCAATGACAAAGTTACAGTGAATACTACACTAAATGAAAAGTAAGTTAACAAATAAGTTAAAATATTGATGTTTTAATATTGCACTAATATAACAATGTTATGATATATGTTACAATAAAGTAAGTATTTTTAATCGCAGAATCTCTGTATTCCTATCAGTGTTGTATAAGCATTTTTATGTATAATAGTAACCCAGAGTTTAAAATGTGTTATAATAACTGGGCTGAGGTATATAAGAATTTTGATGACGGCAGAAATATGTTAATTCAGTACAGTGGCGGCTCGTTGGGGGAGGCAGGGGAGGCACAGCTTCCCCATAATTTTGAGGAGAAAATGGGAGGAGGACGATTTAATGTTAATAAAATTCACAATTCATTTCAGTTCATGTCTCAGAATGTGTATTTTTTGTTTGTAATTTCACAGTTGTAATACCATAACGTGAAAGCGCCGCTTTTCTATCGCGAATGTGCCGAATCTGCTGATGTAATTACAACAGCTAGGTGATAGAGAAGAGGAGGGGGAGGCCAGGATTATATTATCTTGCTGTATGTATGTCGTTTTCTTTACGTTTTCTGACTAAAAGTAACCAAAAAGCTAATTTAAAGTGGTTAAGCAAATAATAATAATAATAATAATAATAATAATCGGCAGGGATCCCAGACCAATACAATAAGTGTGCCTCCTCTATTTTAAAACCCACGAGCCGCCACTGATTCAGTATACACATTATCCCACCGGTCACAATTGAGTCCGACCATAAAACACAAATTTTCACACACTTTTCAAAAAAAAAATTGTCAAAAATCATTATTGATTATTTCAAAGGGCTACTAATGACACATCATTTGGACATTTTCATCTCTAGGCAAAATGTGGGATTAAACGGGTTAATAATAGTATTCTTGCACTTTATTAAGTTAGTTTTCTTAAGTAAAATAATAAACAAAATAATAAATAAAGTGTGATAATAGTATTATATTTTAAAATAAAAAATGAGTATTAAATAAAAATACAATAATGAGTACACTTAAAAATATAATGCTAATATTTACATTTTCCTTTTTTTTTCTTTTTTCTTTTTTATATGAATTTTCAACATTTTCAAACCTAAAACCAGCAAGCTTTTATTTTGGCAGGTTGGCAAAATTTTACAAAAAAACAACTTGCATTGATTCTTCTGTTAAAACGTATTATATAGGCTGTAAAGTTGTTCTTGTCAATTTGATGGTTGATTACGTTTTTTTTTTTCTGTTGTAAAGTTGTAAATCTAGATAAAACTTTTTGCAAAAATGTTAAGTAAAGGCCCGTTCACACCAACAACGATGACCAACGAAGATAACTATAATGCTAACTTTGTTAGCATCAACACCAACACACACTAACTTTGTGTGCTGCTGTTTTGTTGTCTGGCACTTTAAATCCTTGAGCTCTTTAATTTTGGGTGGATTCTGATTGGCTGTCAATGTTTTTATAGTTAATCAGCTTGAAAAAATAAACTCAAATGATATCATACCTCTGTGGTTATTGTTATAGTCGTGGTGTGGAGTTCCCTATTCTCACTGGATTAGAATGATTTTTAAAACTTTATAATTATTGTTATCGTCCTTGGTGTGAACAAGCCTTGAGTGATTTTTTTTCATACAGAAACCTTGGTAACATGTATATTGTTTACATCTTGGGGCTTTACTATTGAAACAGTGAGTATTTTAATAGTTACGCATTGCCCACATTCACTTCCATTGTAAGTGCCTCACTCTAACCTGGATTTTAAAGAAAAGAAGGGACAAGTAATTTTTTTTTTCTGTTGTAAAACATTATGCCAAGTGCTGTCGGTTGAACTTAATTTGCGTTGAACCCAGAATATTCCTTTAAAAATCCTGATAGATATAGCTATCTCTGTGCTAAGCACAAAAGCATCAAGTGCTGTACTATCTTTGATCGGCTGTTTGTGAACATGTCTATTAATTTGCCATTAATAAATCTTGGCATTACACTAGCGAGGAAAACAATTAAAATCTTATCATGCTAGTCTCAGAGGGGCGCAAAGCATGACTGTTTGACTGGGAGCCTGCTGTTAAAATAACTTGATGAGCTTCTTTCATAGACACGAAACTCTCCAAAGGGACAGAGCCACTGAAGGAAAACTAGCATTTGTGTTTTAATGGGAATACTGGATGTAGCAGTGGCGTGTGTGGTGGGCTTGTGAAAGATGGTGGCAAAGTCCTCTCTCTGTTTGTGTTTTCAGTCCAAATGTGACCCTGGACCACAAAACCAGTCTTAAGTCGCTGGGGTATATTTGTAGCTATAGCTAAAAATACATTTTTTGTATCTCGGCCTAATATTGTCCTATACTAACAAACCATACATCAATGGAAAGCGTATTTATTCAGCTTTCAGATTATGTATAAATCTCAATTTCGAGAAATTGACCCTTATGACTGGTTTTGTGGACCAGGGTCACAAATTATGTTTACACAGTTTCTTTGGAATATGAACACCATTAGAAACCAATGCTTTCTATCTACACTGTAAACAATTATTTTTCATAGATTATTATGCAATGTTTTACAAGAAAATACTATTTCAGTCTTTCTACTTAAAAATGTCATGTTTTTTCAATGTCTTGCTTATTTTTGTAGAATTTACTATTTGTTTTGAAGTGAAACCTACACCATTTTTTTGGGTGTATATAAACATAATATTTATTAATTTCATGCATTCTAAACATATTTTTCATTGTTTGAAAAAATAACATACAATATCACTACCCATACAAGTAATATTAACAACAAAATAAAACTGTTACATGAAATAAAAGAACAGTGCAAAGTAAAATTGAAACTAACAATTATCAAATTTAACAGATTAAAATAACATAATGATTATATTCTATTATATAGGTTACATTTCTATTGGATGTTGTTGTTTTATGTAATGTAATAACTCTCATTCAGCCGATTTTTAGGCCAGATTTGAGACCTAGATTTTTCTCTCTCCTTCCTTTTCTCTTATTTTATTTTCTCTAAATATGTTTTCCCACCGAATGTGTATGAATTGGCGTCCGGATGCATTTTTCGTTGTTGTCTGGATCTACATTGAAATTTGGTTGGTGAATTTTCCAAAAACACTTCATTGTTTCTATTGTGCAAAAGGAGAGGGGAAATATTTAGGAGGACATGGACAGAGAAAGAGAGACTTGTCTCTTGTGTGAGAAAGAGAGTGAAAGAAAGTGAATGGGCCACAATATTCCCTTTCTTAGAGAAGTCTCCCCTTTAAATTACTCTAACTTTACAACAGCAGATTCAGCACATATTTCTCTACAATTGCTCTGTGAGAGCCGGGTTTTATTGTTTGGAATAGCAGGGTATAAGACCGGCAATGTATAGCAACTAATATAAAAACAGAGGGCCGCTGCTATACACATGAAACATAAACAAGAGAGACACCTTGGTTAAGCAGACTCATTTCAGACTGCAGAGCCATTAACAGTGAAAGGCTGTTTAGTTTAAGATAAAAAAAACAGTGCAAAAGTACTCTAGTCACGCTTTTAACTAGATATGTGATCTACTGCTGAGTTTTTCTCAGAGTACATTAGTTGGAAAAAAGGGAAACACAATACATGACGTATATTGTATATACTTTAAAGTCATGCAAAATGCATTCTGTATAAATATTAAAATATATTAAATTTTCTTACTATACATTTTTGTCTTATTTTCCAAGTATCTACAGTGCCTTGCGAAAGTATTCATACCCCTTCATTTTTTTTTACGTTTTGTTATGTTGCTGCCTTGTGATAAACTTCTTTAAATTACTTTTTTTCCACATCAATATACACGCCATACACCATACTGACAAAGCAAACACAGAATTGTCACAACTTCGTAAATTTATAAAAAATAAAAAACTGAAATATGTACATTACATAAGTATTCATACCCTTAACTAAATATTTAGCTGAAGCACCTTTACAGCCTCAAGACTTTTTTTGTTTGATGCGACAAGCTTTGCTCATCAGCATTTTGCAATTATCTGCCATTCTTCACCTCACCTGTTCACCTCTCAAGCTCTGTCAGGTTGGATGGGGGCAGATGCACATTTTCAGGTTTCTCCAGAAATATTTGATTGGGTTCAAGGCCAGGCTCTGGCTGGGCCACTCAAGGACATTCACAGTTGTCTATAAGCCACTCTTGCTGTGTGCTTAGGGTCATTGTCCTGTTGGAAGGTGAACCTTCTGCCCAGTCTGAGGTTCTGAATGTTCTGGACTGGGTTTTCATTAAGACTATCTCAATATTTTGGTGCATTGAGCTTTTCTTCTACTCTGACGAGTTCATCAGTCCCTGCCGCTGAAAAACAGCCCCACAGCATGAGACTGCTACCAGCACACTTTACTTTTAGGGTGGTACTCTTCAGGTGGTGAGCAGTGCCTGGTTTCCTTCAAACATGATGCTTGGAATTGAGGTT
>NW_015627232.1:1063253-1091822 GCF_001515625.1 Sinocyclocheilus rhinocerous
ATCTACAAGCAAAATGAATGCTCCTGAGCTAAATTTCAACTGTCCCAGATAAGGGTATGAATACTTATGCAATGTAATAATTTTAGTTTTTCATTTTTTAATAAATTTGCTTTGTTTTTTTGCTTGACAATTATGGTGTATGGAGTGTAGATTGTTGTGGAAAAAAACTAATTTAAAGCAGTTTAACATAAGGCAGCAACATAACAAAATGTGAAAAAAATGAAGGGGTATGAATACATTCGCAAGGCACTGTAAATATTCTTAAATTAAGATACATTTACTTAAAAAGCAAGATACATAAGACAAGTAAGTCTTGTTTTCAGAAAAATCTATCAAAATTGAATCACTTTAAGCTTAAAACAACTGTCAGTGAGATAAGAGAAATAAACATGTTTTGCCTTCAAACCTTAAGTAAATTTTTCTTAAGTTAAGTTAAAAACAGTTTTAATTTGCCTTGGATGTAAAAAAAATAAAAAATAAAAAATAAAATAAAATAAAATAAAGTAAAGTAAAGTAAAGTAAAGTAAAGTAAAGTAAAGTAAAGTAAAGTAAAGTAAAGTAAAATAAAAGTGTGTATAAGTGCTGCATAGGAGGTGCTAACGAGTGCCCTTGTAAACTAAAATTACAGATGGTACATGACTTCATGAAATTCTCAATGCCATTTGGGAGAGGGCCTATAGTTGTTTTGTTTTCTCTCTTTTTTTTTTTTGGTCATGTCTTGTCTTATCTACGGAACCAGGACTGTCACTATTGCCCTCTCCCAAAAAAAAAAACAAAAAAAACCCATGATGCCCCTGGCTGTAAGCATCTTAATATTTATATGCAATTGAAAAAAAAAAAGAAAAGAAAAAGACCTCAACCATACTCACCAGCCACTATACATTTAGCAAAAACAGATTTTGTAGTGGCAGTCTGTGAAACTGTAGGATTCCTGTACAATAACACACACACACACACACACATTGTTCACACATACTTCAGGGCCTCTGAGATGGTTCCAATTTTTCTAACAAACTTCCACCTCATTATTTATTTTATAATCCTGTCAAAATGCATAACATCTTCCTCAGAGAGAGCGCGAGAACGACAAACAATCCCATGGGCATGAGAACCAAAAGTGTGACAAGGCTCTCTCAACTCCCCGCTCTGCTCGTTGCTGTTGGTTACACCATTCCCCACCACGCTCCGCGTGTGTGTTCGTGTGACGGCAGGAGGAGGAGGAGGAGGGGGAACCCATGAACGTGTGTTTGTATACAGGAGGGTGTGTGTGTGTGTATATGTTGTGCAGGACATTGTTGTGTCTTACACGTGTGCTCTGAGGGACCCTGCGCAGATTGTCGAGCCCCTGTTTCCCGCCACACTGAAATCCCGTAATAATCCACTCACTTCATCGGAAAGCTGCAGGATCGGTTAGCAGCCGATAAAGAGGCAATGCGGGTTGAACTGATAAAGGAGACTTCAATCACAAATTAATACTCATAATTCCTTCTCTTTTTACTGCCACCCTGTATCTCTAGCTTACACACACTTGCAGTAAACACACTCAAAAATCGGGTCATAAACAGTTTTCCACTTTCGCTTAATCACCGCTCTGTGCTTTTCCTCACTCTCTCTCTCTCTCTCTCTCTCTCACACACACACACACACACACACACACACACACAAACACACACTTGCATTTGTGGATTACTCTCCATAGGCGTAATGGTTTTTATACTGAACTGTATTTTCTATCGCCCTACACCAACCCTACACCTAAACCTACCCCTTACAGAAAACTGCTGGCAATTTTTGAATTTTATAAAACACCACCTATGTTTTTTAAGCCTTTCGTTTTATGGGGACACAGGAAGTGTCCTCATAAACCATGTTTACATTGTAGTACCCATGTCATTATACACATTTGTGTCCTCATAAACCATATATACCAGTACACACACACACACACAAGGTCAGAGTAGGGCTGGGAATTTATATGCAGTGGGGATTTAGCAATTCCTTTCTCAATGGAAACAATTCATCAACGACATCACCATTGGATTTATAATCTCTATAGGATATAACCTTTTATCACCACTTTACTTAAAATCTATACATGCATATGCATTATAAAAATCCTTGAAGCCTCATAATGCCTTATAATAAACATTGTAATGATTGTATCTTTTCATAGGGAACTCAGTTATAATAGTCTACAATACTTACCCGTTTATAATTACATCTTTAAAGGCCCGATTATTATTATATTTCTAAATTAAGTTTTATTGTTCCAAACACAATAAAAAGAGAATATGCAACTTTAATGTTGTTCTTATTACACTACCATTCAAAAGTTTGGGATCAGAACGATTTTTTAAATGATTTGTATATAAAAAAAGAAAAAAGAAAAAGAAAAAAAAAGTGTCAGCAAGGCTGCATTAAATTTTGATCACAAATACAGTAATATTGTGGAATATGATTACACTTAATAACTGATTTCTATTTTAATATATTTTAAAATGCTATTTTGTTCCTGTGATGGTAAAGCTAAAATTTTCAGCATCATTACTCCAGTCTTCAAGCTTTACTTCAGCCGTCAAGTTTTATTAAAAAAATAAATAAATAAAATAAAAATACTGCCCCCAAACTTTTTATTTTAAAATATAAAATGTTATTAAGGCAAGTTAAAATGTATACTTTTTACAACTAGCATTTAATTTATATTTTAAGATTTTTATTTTTTTTTTACATTTTTTATTTTTTTTATATAATGAACTATTGACATTTTAAATATGATGTATTATTGCTATCATTCAGCCATCCTGCTGATGGCCGCAGCCCTTTCTAATGCATTAAACAGGCTTCAAGTGAACTGTTACTCCATTGAATTTCATCTTTCTCTGTAATAGTGAGATGATCGCTCGATGAGCGCTCGCTGTTCACTAGAGTCTCAAATCCCTTAAGCCTGATCCTAAATCAGATCCACCATCAGTTGGTTTAAACAGTGTGGAGGCCGCTCATCTGATCCCAGATCAGCATCAGCCTTTGATAACCGCTTCCAACCTGCTTGACTAAATGCCTGACCCCAGATAAGATGGGTAGGACTTGGTTTGAATCAAGTATTCACGGTTTATGTTCCCGTCTGCGCTCCTGACAGCGAGATCTTGTCACCGCAAGGAGCAGATGCATTACATTAATCAATGTTAATGAAAGCTCGCTCTAATTGTGAGCGTCTGCGTGTGCGCATGTATGCATGAGGGAAAGTAAGCGTGCGAGAAGCGCCTGGGCGAACACGTGACTGCTTGTGTATGCTTGAGCGTGCGTGTATGTCCGTGTGCAGCTGTTGTCTCATTGCTATGCAGTTGGCATCAACCTCACTAAAATAGGAAGCAATTACACTGTGAACCTGCATTTAAAGTTTGAGTGGCAGCTGATGTTTAATGCATGTGAGACAGAGCTGCGGGGTTACAACCGTGCACTCGGGATCCTGCGGTTCTCCTGCAGGACAATAACCCAGCAGCCCCGATCGGCCACACGCTCCCAGCCGGATCCAAACAATTCAACTTAGATGATCCGCTGTGGCACGTTGGCACCCGCATTGTCACCACTGAAGAGACGCAACATCTTTAACCCTATAAAGCCAACTGTATCATATTTGATACACCATTTTCTAAGGCCTACAATTTATTAACGTCATCAAAACTTTGTTGAAAACTTGTATACAATCTACAATGTGCCTTCTGTTGTTTGATTAATAGTTTACAGTGGAGATCAAAATTAGAGAACAATCTTTAAATACTTGCTTTTTTCTGAAATATTGTAAAACACAGCGATCAAAATTAGAGACCATGTAGCACAAAAGACGATAAGAACTACACATTTTTTGGAAGGTTACAGCTGACAGAAATTAGTAGGAATTGTATAGGCCCCTGCATTGAATGACTTTAGCACATTTGCAGCCGGAGGATATCACTAGTTTCTCACACTGCTCTGGTGTGATCTTGGTCCACTCTTCTTCCATTCTCTTCCATAGTTTGGTAACTGTAGTGGGTTTCTTAACCATAACTTTGTCGCCAAGTATTTTCTAGAGATTTTAATTTGAGTTTAGATCAGGACTCTGGTCCGGTCATTTCATTATTTCAATGTTCTTAGCTTCAAGGAACTGCTTTATCCATTTTGCAATGTGATGGGGGCATTGTCTTGCATGAAAATTGCAGGCTGATTGGGAAATGAATGCAGGGAAGATACTGCATGTCGCTGAAGGAGGTTCTGATAAACATTTGCATTCACCCTGTCATGTCACTGTATAAGAGGCCCAACTCCTGCTGCACAAAACGTCCCCCAAACCATGACACTTCCTCCTCCACCTTTTACTTACTTCTTCACACACTTGGGCTTCATTCTTTCCCCAGTTTGATTCCGAACATAATGTTTCACATCTGACCCAAATAAATTAAACTTGCTCTCATCAGTAAAGTGAACTTTGAACCAGATCTCCTCTGTCCACACAACATGTGTGAGCCTAGCCTTTTGATTCTTTCTGCTGATGAGAGGCTTGGTAACTGCAGAGTGCACTTTCAGTCTGACTTCTCTTAAACATGCTAAGACAGATCCATACCCTGTTCATCATTGAACTGGCGAGCAATTCCAGCTGCAGTGTTGAACCAATTCCCCATTGAGAGTTTCCACATTATCCTGTCTTCTCGTGCATTTGTCTTACGTAGATGACCAGCCTTTTTGGGGAACCAGAATGAATTTGTATCTTTGTAAAGCTACAATATTCTAGAAATCACAGATCTGGAATGACCAGCTTCTCTTGCAGTGTCTTAAAGGGTCATCCTTTTGGCCTCCATCTGGACAACCTTCTGTCGCAGGGTTTCAGTCACCTTAGAGCGGCCCGCCATCTTGCAATCTCAGTGAAAATTGGAGTAATGCTGCCAGTTAAATAGGGTTTGCCATATAATTAAGTAAATTAGCACCAGGTGCCAGATTAACACCAATTACTTGGAAGTATCTGTAAGTGTTCTCTAATTTTCTCTGACAAATATCTCAAGTATTTTTTATACTGTGCTTCAGAATACAATTCATTTATTAAATATGCTTAAAAACTGCCCTTCTACTCCTGTTAGGATAACTTCAAATAGGACTAATGTCAGACTCTGTTCCTGTCTTGTGTTGTGTTTTCCTCCCCCATGTGCTCCATGTTTATTATTATACCCCCGTGCACTCGGGATCCTGCGGTTCTCCTGCAGGACAATACCCCAGCAGCCCGATCGGCCACATGCTCCCAGCTGGACCCAAACAATTCAACTTAGATGATCCGCGGTGGCACGATTCCTGCATCGTCGCCACTGAAGAGCAGCAACATCTTTAACCCTATAAAGCCAACTGTGTCATATTGGATGAATTTCTAAGGCCTCCAAATTATTAACATGATCAAAAAATTGCTGAGAATCTTCTTGTATGCAATCTAAAACATAGCCTACCTTCTGTCGTTTGATTGGTAGTTACTTTTTTAGTAAAATGCTAGTTTTTTTATGAAGTAAACATAAGCAAAATTTGTATAGTGTTATTAGTATTTCAAAATGAAGCATCTTAAGGTTACTTGATTATCGAAACAATTAAAAAAATATATGCTAAACAGGCCTTTGAGGAAAATTTCATGCTTTGCCTCTACAGTAAAAATTACAGAGCTTTGATCATAAACTAAGCATTTAAATGTCATCTTAAAAAGACATATTATTGGGAGATATAGAGTGACAACCAGTCAGTTTTAGTAATTTTAAAGAAAGGTTTTTAGTTATTTAAGTTAATCTAAAATTAGAAATTTTTACTTTATTTCAGTCAACATTTATTTTATTTAAAAATTTTTTTAATGGTTTTAATTTTAGTTTCATTTTTAGTTTTAGGTAACTATAATAACCCTGGTGACAACTGATATTTTATGTAAGCAATTAGCTATGCTGTTGTAAAAATCTCATTAATGTACATTACAAGCTATCATAATTTCAACTTTATGAACATATAAATATCAACAACTGCACTAAATTGCACATTTGTGCTCAGTTTGGGCCTAAAAGGGAGTTTTTCTTTTCCTCCTTGAGTATGAGCACCATATTCTCACTATATCATACTATATGATCCATAAAAGCCTGATGTATCAAATAAGACACTGAACAAAAAACACATGCAGTATTTAATATTTTGTCTAAAAACTGTTCCATTTAAAAAAATTAGATTTTTCTGACTACTATTTCACATGTCAGGCTTTACAGGGTTATTATCCATATAAAGCCATCTGAAGATGGTTACGCGTGCAGCGACAGAGTAGTTAGATGCTGCAGCCAAGAGAAATATTAAATGATGAACTGTTATGGAGAATAGAAAAACCATGTAGTACATCCGGAAAAGCCATTTGCTTGCTTGCCTCACGCATGAGTGAGCTGCTGTTTCCCATCAACCTTTAAGTGTGCGTTTCTATTTGCAAGTATTCTGTAAAGATCTGTGTAGTTCTCTTTAACAGTTATAAAGAGAAGGGCACAGGGAGCACAGGTTAAAAGCTTGTATTTAGGTAAACAAGACCTTTCAGATGGGAGTTCATCAGGGGATACATGCATGCGAAAAAGGATTTTTATATAAAATCTACAGTTCAGGCTCTGGAATCTGAGGAAGTCACACACCTGTGACCGCACACCAATTGAATTCTACAGTATATTAATGCTGCAAGTTAGGCTAATGAACTATATTAGAGCTGGGCGGTATGGTGGTAAATAGCGCGTGGCGGTGAAATGTGTCACCTGGATTTTGCTGCGTCATTTATATATTTGCTCCAAGAACCGTGAAACGAGTAATACAAAATTACATAGCAGAATGTATCTCAAAAATTATCGTGCTGTTTGTTAAGCACAATGCTAAGTTTAAATAGCAACTTCATATAATATATTTCTATATGATTTCACCCCATTAACACAGAAAAAAATGTATAAAATAAATTTTATTTACATCAAACATCAAGAATAAGATTGATTGATTGATTGATTGATTGATTGATGAAATTAATGCTTTTATTCAGCAAGGAGCAAGGGCACATTCAAATAACTGAAATGCTCAAAAGTGACAGTAAATACATTTAACTATAGAATATTGATTTAAATTAGGGCTGCACGATAAATCGCATATGATATTTAACGCGCATCTTGTCAGTAAAGCCATTCTGTAATCAGCGGTAAATCTCCATCACGTGCGGGCTTTCACATGGAGCAGCATGAACTACACAGAGCCGTTGTTCACCGACAAGCTGCGCAAAACATGCGCAAAATATGATCGTGGTTTCGCGCAGCTTGTCAGTGAACAACGGCTCTGTGTAGTTAATGCTGCTCCATGTGAAAGCCCGCAGGTGATGGAGATTTACCGCTGATTAAAGAACCTGCTTTACTGACAAGATGCGCGTTAAATATCGCATGCGATTTATCATGCAGCCCTAATTTAAATAAAATAAATGCTGCTTTGAACTTTTTATTCATCAAAGAATCCTCAGAAAATGTATCACGTTTCCACAGAAATATTAAGCAGCACCCCTTGTTCAACAAGTTATAATAAGTAACGTTAAGTTATTATAAGAAATATGTTTCTTGAGCATCAAGTCAGCATATTAGAGTGATTTCTAAAAGAGCATGTGACACTGAAGACTGAAGTAATGATGCTGAAAATTTAGCTTTGCCACCACAGAAATAAACTACATTTTTCATTATATTAAAAAAGAAAAGGAATTTTAAATTGTAATAATATTTCACAATTTAAAAATGAATAACATTGTATATATATACACATATATATGTACATTTGCAGTTGAATTTTTATTCTGATTATTATGGAAGATTTTTTTGTGCTCTTTCCACCAATTTATAAAAACAATAAACCAATGTGAACTACAGTGATTTTCCCCATGGTTGAGCAGATTCGTTGGAAAATGACTGCAACAACTTCTCACAATCTATTGCTTAAACTACAGCAAGACATCTCCGTTGCGCTTTTTTTCACCATCAAGCTGTTCATGATACTTTCAGACTGTTTTCTGTATTGACTGGATCACTAGAATATCTGTAAGCTCTTTTGGTGGGCGGCAGTCGTGTTGGGTTCAAACAGGAAGTCAGTGTGGCATTCTGAAACCCAGGAAGTGCCGAGGCTCATCAAGAGGCTTATGATGATAGACAGGCATTATTATTATTTCAATCTGAGATATACTCTTCCATATTCTTCGTGTGACAGCCCATCATAACGCTGACGGACTATCTCTGGCCTCAAATAGAGGATGATCTGCTGAAACCATGGAAACCAGATGAGTGAGTGATTTGACGAGTGAAATAAATGGGCCTCTCCCGGAACCGATGAAGCGTGGAGCAAAAAAAAAATGAAGGAGCGTTTTGGGGTGAAGACCGCGTGTAAACGCACTTCTAACTTCGTTTAAAGAAGGTTTTGAAAAATGAAGCATACCTAAGCTTCATTGTCACTCCGAGTAAGGATTCATTGTCATATTGTGAGGGATTTCGGAAAGTCAGCATTTTCTTCAGGACTAATCTGTATTTGTGAGGATTTATGGCACTTAAGTCATTTTTCTCAGTCAGAAAAGCTCATTTTTGAGGGTTTATGTGAGGGGGTGTGCTTAGGATATGCACTCTATAGTGTAGGTAATGGGCTAATAATTAATGTTTGATATAATAATTGAATGCGGCCCGTTCCCAGCTGTGCTGCCTTATACAGAATGATATAATTACCATCCAGAGAGCCTTGGGGCAGCTCGTGCTTATTTAGAGTGAAATCAGTTCTGTTTGCATGTAAAAGTCAAGATTAGGCCACACTTCTATCCAGTTTTCTCCCAGCACTGTTGGCGAGAACATGTTTATTTTGTTAAGATTAGTCATAAGGCGAGAATATTCGTGTTAAAATTAGAGGACTGTAAAGCGAAGAACGCTTTCTTTGGGTGAACTAGATTTCGGAGCCCACATTCCCATCTTTGGTTTTATTCCAGATGTGGAGGATTTGTTCAGAACACGGGAATGACATGACCAGAGGGTGTTTAAAGATGAACGATGGAAAAACAGGGCTTCATAATTTATTCAGTGCCTCCTTGGATAGGACATATGTTATTACGTGCCAAAAGCAATTACATGCTCCAAGTAAATTCCTATGAGAAGCACATTTAAGAGGAGCACACAGCATGTTACTATAAAATTGGTCCAATCTTAGAGTTAAAAAACTCACTTTTCTTCTTCTTCTTCATTCCTCTTTTCTTTTTATCTTCTTCCACTGGGTTTTTTTTCGACCTCATTTCACGATCTCGGTTGCAACAGTTATCATATGTAAATGCAATTAACGTTTCATATTCAATGGCACAAGCTTCAGTACTGTAGGATAGACCTAAAATCGCTTTTTGCACATTCTTGATCTCAGACACTTTGCTCAAACACTTCCATCTGGAAGGCGAAGGGGGAGGTGAAATGGGTCCATTCGGGCTGTAGCGCGGGAGAAGAGAGAGTGTCTGACTGTGTGACTTTCAGCTGTCCACTCAGACACCGTTTCAAGAAGGCAGGAATGTAAACATAGCCAAACACCTCTAAATCACTGGCTCGTAATGGACTCTCTGAGCTCAGATGGTGTAGCGTGTGTGTGGGTCTGCGCGAGTTAAAACACAATCAAACAGTCTGATGGAGGGGAGGATATGTGACACGGACACACTCACGGACACTCTCAGAGGTAGGCGGTAGCTGGGAGGACTAACTGGCAGTGTTGGGTGAGATATTCAGTTGAATGTAGCTAGCTATTGGTTAGGAGAACGTTAGTGGAAAGTTAGGGGAATGTTCTGCAAACCCAAACAGAATGCTCTTCTGTTTAGGTTTGTAAATACACATTTTCAAACCTAAACTGTAAATACACATTTTCTGGCTAACCAAAAATAAACCTTAAACATGCATGTTTTGGAAATGTTCAGAGAACATTCTGGGATCCAGAAGTTGTTAGCTAGGTAACTAGCAATTAAGCAATAAGGATACATTTGCAGGTTTGCATTTGCATTCATATTGTGTTTTACTTAGTGAGAAACCTCTCCAAATGATTCAATGCACTAGATGTCAGAACAGTTCAAACTGAATAGTCAATCAATGAAGACTGTTTTGATAACCCACAAGATCAATTATTGCAAAACAGCTGATTCAAAAGTGTGATTCATTAGTAAATGAAATGTCACTAGTTCTGATTCTTATAAAACACTCTCCCTTTTGGAGAGTCGTTTGTGAATTCTTATGAATCACATTTGTACATCTTAATACAATTTAGTTGTAAAAATCCAAGGAGCAAGACGAACACTAAATACAAAAAAGGTGCTTTAATCCACACAGACGGCAGAAAAACAAACAACAAGCACATAATATTGATAACACACAACAAATAACAGAAATAACTGAGGGCTTAAAGGGTTAGTTCACCCAAAAATGAAAATTCTGTCATTAATTACTCACCCTCATGTCGTTCCAAACCCATAAGACCTTTGTTCATCTTAGATGAAGATTAAGATATTTTTGATGAAATCCAAAAGCTTTCTGACCCTCCATAGACAGCAAGGGTGCTAGGACGTTCAAGGCACAGAAACGTAGGAAGGACATCGTTAAAATAGTCCATGTGACATCAGTGATTCAACCATGATTTTATGAAGCTATGAGAATACTTTTTGTGCACAAAGAAAACAAAAATAACGACTTTGTTCCACAATTTTTTTCTCTCCCGGGACAGTCCTCCACCATTATCCACACATGCGCATTGCTTTCCTCTGCTTGTAAACAAGGCACAGCGTATGCGTGTTCTGCGTCAGCAGCACCACACACACTCATTGATAATAGCGGAGGACTGTCCCATGAGAGAAGAAATTGTTGAATAAAGTTGTTATTTTTGTTTTCTTTGTTCAAAAAAAAAAGTAATCTTGTAGCTTTGTAAAATTATGGTTGAATCACTGATGTCACATGGATTATTTTAACAATGTCCTTCCTACGTTTCTGTGCCTTGACCTTGGTAGCATCCTTGCTGTCTATGGAGGGTCAGAAAGCTCTTGGATTTCATCAAAAATATCTTAATTTGTGTTCCTAAGATGAATGAAGGTCTTACGGGTTTGGAACAACATGAGGGTGAGTACATAATGACAGAATTTTCATTTTTGGGTGAACTATTCCTTTAAATACTAAGGAAGAGAGAACAGGTGAAGACGAATTAAGAACCATGAAAACAAACAAGTGGCAGCAAATGGGAACGAAGGCCACTATAGGTCAAATCAAACACAGGAACCAATGAACCAAAACAGAACAAAACAGAATATACATGTGACAAAGGGTTAGGTTTAGCAGCAGAGTTTCAGGTTTTTTTTTTCTTTTCCAAAACTCAAATTGTACAAATTCACCAATTCTCCAGACATAAAATAGCTACTGTACATTTTCTCATGAGGTCGAGTTGGATTTTAAATAGTTGATAGAAATATCAAACATACAAGTCAGTTTATGAAAAATTGTCAGGAAAAAAATAATGTTTGAGCATTTGTCAATGTTGTCCCGCTAATAAAATATGCAACCGAGAAATGTTGTTAAACTAATAGCTTCATTATTTGTAGCTATACTGCTGCACAACACTGCTGACTAGTGAGGTTTACAGGCAGAGCAAACATATGGCCATCACACAGAGAAGTGGATTTGGAATTATATATTTCCTGATATGGACTGACAGACGGACTCAATGTTCACTTTATGGCTTAGGTCCAGCATCACTCCCGAGGTCAACATACATTTCAGAATAAAAGAGGAAAATCCAGCCATTTTAGAGCATCTCAGACTTTAGTGAAATGACAGCACTTACAGCAGCCTCTAAACCGGTGTTCTCAATTGGTTTTGCTTTAGAGTAATGAGAAATGTTATTAAATGTTTATTATTATTATTAGAAATAATAATATATAATATAATATAATTATAATATAATAATAAATATTACCAGTTTTATGAAATAACTAATATTTATATATATTGTGGTCAGCACACACTTTGTTTATCTTTGCTGCAAATTAAATGCATATTTAATGTAGTCTGGCTTGTTTTTTATTTCACCTTCCACAGTTTTGTCCATGGTTTTCAATGATGCCACACAACCTGTCCATGTTGGCATCTGGCTAATTTGGCTGGCTTCAATCGAGTGACAGATGAATTTCTGCCAAAATACAGTTTGATTGGACGTACATCCTTTGACGTCAACAACTAAAATTATGGGCACCATTTTCTCTCTAAACGTCCAAAGGAGATCAATATCCATATAAGCTCACATACTCACAGCGGACAGCCGACCTGCTGTTACATTGAAATCTATGTGACTTCATGTGCTTAGGTGCACACTCAGGCATTAACATGCTTTTTGTGAAATCTCTTTGTTTTAGGCAGGATTTTGTCTTTTTTATGTTGGCTAGAATAGTCTCCAGCTGAGCGAATGGAGCACAATGCTCTATTTCTCTCTCTCTCATTCCCTCACACAGACAGCGACACACACACAGGGTCTACCTCATCTCGATAACAAGTGTTCCTCTTGCTCACTTTATAGTGCAAATGGGTGTAAGGGGAGGCTGTGTCAGGGGAAATATGACTCTTCTGTCTCTGTATTATTCATAATCCACAACTTCTCAACCTCGGGCCGACTGTTGTGCTCACGGGTGAAGATATTCACACGCTGAAATTAAGCTCCACGGGGGCCACAGCTGAAACAAAGGCACGGCTGATGAGAACACACTGATGCACTGGTTAGATCTGATGAATGAGTATTGAGTCAGGAGTTGTTTCATGAAGTGGGCTTTATAAATTATGCTCACTACTAAGCAAAGGGCAAAAAACAAAAAGATGGCTGTTCTAGTGGGTCAGTTCTGCATAGAGGGCTAAAAAAAAAGTGAGGTTTCATTTTTCAGCTGGATTTGCTGAATTTGTCACTCTGCAAATAGCCTTTTTCACAATGCTATCAGGTCATGTTTTTTTTCTCTCTGTCTGATAGATTGACTCTTGACATTGTTAGGGGCAGTGTTGCCAGGGAAATGATTGTTAAGAAAAGCCAGATCTTTGGATTCAGGAGGGCATCCCCAAATTTGCACTACAAACTTTCGTTGCACTAGTGTTACTGTACTGATACTGATACATATTCTCAATATGAATCTGATGCTGATTCACAAGCTTTTGCTTCAATTCTGATTCTATTCAAATTGATTCACTAATACAGTAATATCCATTTTGCTTATGAAAAAGACATTCTCTGGTAATGCAGTACATTACACATGACAGTGTTTCAGATGCTGCGTGAGTTTGATTCACTAAAAAGAACTGGCTCTTAAGAGTCGTTTGCAAGTGAAACATTCTACACTGGTCATCCCATATGTTTTGTGGTTCACCAAAAAAGAAACGGCTCTTTAGAGTAATTTGTTTTGTGAATCAGGTTACATTGGTTGCCATGTATGTTTTTGATTTACTAAAAATAACTGGATCTTAATAGTCATTTGTTATTGAATCATACTACAATGGTCAAGCCATACAGTATGGTTTTGATTCACCCAAATGTACAGACTCTTAAGACTCATTTGTTTTGTAAATCAGGTTACATTGAATGCGCTGTATGTTTTTGATTCACTAAAAAGTACTGGCTTGATTTGTGAATCAGGTTACATTAGTTGCTCTGTATGTTTTTGATTCACTAAAAATAACTGGCTCTCAAGAATCATTTGTCAGTGAATCATACTACACTGGTCACACTGTATGTTTTTAATTTGCTAAAAATAACTGACTCTTAAGAGTCATTTTTCAGTGAATCATACTACAATGGTCAAGCCATGAATTTAGGTTTTGATTCAGCCAAAAGTACAGACTCTAATACAGAGTCATTTGTTTTGTGAATCAGGTTACATTTGTTGATCTGTATGTTTTTGTTTCACTAAAAAAGAACCAGCTCTTAAGAGTCATTTTTAGTGAATCATATTACACTGGTCACACTGTATGGTTTTGATAGTCCACCAAAAATTTAAATTCTGTCATTAATTCTGTCCATGTGACATCAGTGCTTCAACCGTAATTTTACAAAGCTACAAGAATACTTTTTGTGTGAAAATAAAACAAAAATAATGACTTTATTCAACAATTCCTCTCCTCGCGCACCGTCCTCTGCATTATCGAGAGTACCATGACACATATGTGTGCATTCTTCTGCTCATAAACAATGATGATAGTATTAATAACAGAATTTTCATTTTTGGGTGACCTATCCCTTTAAAATAGCCTTGTAACCAAGTTCGTAAGGAGAAGAAGGAAGTGACTCAGGTAGGCAGTTTGGAGACTCGTGGCTCTTTTATTTATTTCTTTAAAGTTCAACAAAACACAAACGGGGCGCCTCCAGCGCGTTCTCACTCTGCCAAGGCATAAACTCAGTTCAATCAGCTCTCCTCCTCCGGCAAGGGTAACAAATTGGTGTAATCCAAACGGCGTCGTGAAGGCTGTCTTTTCTTTGGATAAGGGCGATAAGGGGATCTGCCAATATCCCTTGGTTAAGTCCAGTGTCGAATAAAAGCGAGCTGCGCCCAGCCGATCCAGCAACTCGTCAACCCGCGGCATTGGATAGGCGTCGAATTTCGACACCGCATTCACCTTGCGATAATCCACACAGAACCGAACCGATCCGTCCGTTTTAGGTACCAAAACTATCAGGCTCTCCCAGTCGCTGTGGGATTCTTCTACTACCCCCATCTCTAACATCGCCTCTAATTCTGCCTGAACTACTTTTTTTTTTGTGTTCCGGCAACCGATACGGCCGGCTGCGTACCACCACGCCCGGCTCCGTCTCAATATGGTGCTGGATGAGATTCGTTCGACCGGGCAGGGGTGAGAACACGTCGGCAAACTCGGCTTGCAATCTCGCTACATCAGTGAGCTGGGAGGGCGAGAGGTGATCCCCCCCTGGGGCCAGAGCGAGGGATTGGATCTTATTGGACACCTCTGGCCCGAGATCTTCCTCTCCACTCACTGCCGTCGCCAGCATCACCGGTTCCACCTCGCTCCACTTTTTAAGGAGGTTAAGGTGGTAAATTTGACGTGCCCCACTCCTGTCCGATCGAATTACCTCATAATTAAGATCGCCCACCCGCCGTGTGACCTCAAAGGGTCCTTGCCACTTGGCGAGGGCTAATTACTGCAATCAGACACAGGTGTTCATCATTTTGCACTTGACCTACTTACTCACCGCTCGTCTCCCGTCCCTCTCTCCCGCTGCAGACTTCGCTGAACCACGCCCCCCTCGCCACAAGCCTCTTTTGTGCTCTTGAAGTACATCTTAAATGCTAGGTTTCATTGGCTTTATCCTAGAATGTCCATTTTCTTCATATTTCTCTATTTAAGGACATTTTCTCTTCTCATGCAAGATGTGATTCAGTACAGCCTGCTGTAGAATCACAGGTGCTTTACTGAGAGTAGAATTCAGCCTTAAAAAAGGTGCACCATAAAACTGATTTTAATGGACAGCAAAACCTGACCAGGCAAAGAGCTTCCTGGGAATTGGCAAACGTCAGTGTGTAAAGCGCTGAATGTCAAGCTTTTTCACAGGGAACATGCTCAGGTTTGTTCATGTGGAATACAGATGTCCTCATATCTCTGTCCCATGTGTCCATCCGCCTTGTTTGGCCGCCCCCTCTGTCACCGATCACACAGCTCCCTTCCCATCCCTCCTTCCACACTAATTAGTCTTATGGCGTCTCTGGAACAGGCGCGGTGTAATTTGCTAATTACTCTTTTATTTGTTTATTTTGCCTTTGCCTTTCACTCTCACTATTCTGTTGAATTGATTTGTCCTAATTAAAAGTTTGAGGCTTTCGGGAGCAAATAGATTGTTGTTTACTTCGGTTTACCCTCTTGTCTCGTTAAGCCACCGTAAACGGTTGAGACGTCGAGGAGGTGTCCTTTCCGAGCTGAGCTATCAAGAAAAATGAGATGTTCTTGCGAAGAACGCAAGAGAATATCGTCAGGGAAACCAACCTGCTTTAAACCACCACTGAAATAAACCAGATGGACTGGCGTCACAAGAGAGGTTTTTAGTCATATTGTTTAGCTCTTTGAATCGGCTCTTCGCCAGAACACTTTCTGCAGGTTGTAGTGCTGTTTGCTTCTTTTGGGGAAGATTAGGTTGTCAGGCACTTGATGTGTGTTCGGCAGGGAACATAACGTAATGCTGCGGAATGGAGTGGAGGAGAGACTGGAGACCTAACCTGACAGGTAATCTGAGGAAACAAACCCAATATTTTCTCCCTCGCACTGCATCCGAGTCCCCGGCCCTCCCTGCTGCTCACCGCCGCTCAATATTTCTCATTTAGGGAGGCGCTGACTCGGTCAGAATCAGAGCTGTGCTTCACCCGCGCCTCTGGGCAGGTCTGTGGGCTAAAGGGGCTGCCGGTGGAAGGTCAGATATTAGTCACCCTGGGGACAGATCCACTCCATCACCGGCTAGCAGCAGAACAGGCTAACAGCTCAGCCTACTGGCAGCACGACTAACGAACAGACGAAGGGCTTACGGGAAAGTAAATCCCATAAACAAGGAATTGATCTGCTACAGAAAAAAAGGGCAAAGGCAAAATCACATAGCTGATCTGTGCCCTAAATATTCATAAAGAGAGGTTTTGTAGATGTCTGTAGCTGTACTGTGAACTCGTAAGGCGGCGTAATGCTGAGAACAGATGCGGTCCAGATACTCTGAAGATGAAAGCGCCTCTACCACACCTTCTGAAATTTGTCTGATTAAAGGAATTGCTAATATGTGTTGGCTGACCTTTTCAGAAGCAAAATATCTTGTATTATCCACTTTGTAAATGGCAGACGGATAAATTAGATGGGAATAAAAAAAAAAATGCAACGCTAGCAAGCGTTCAGACAGTAGGTTAGTGTAGTTATGAGCAGAAACAATTGTTAAGGGTTGCAACAGTTTTGGGTGAAGCTACTTTGAAACTGTTATACGTTAGGCTACAGTAAAGCTACTATTTAAGTACAAAGAGTAGATAGCTACATTGAAGTTATTTATTTATACTTTTCATTACAGAACACAATTCCAAAAACCAATGCATGTGCAGAAGTCACAGTAATCACTCTCTTCTTGTACATCCTCCTGCTAACACTATACATTACAAACTGTAAAAAAAAAAAAAAATTACACTAATACATAGTTTAGCTTAATAAGGTGTATTGTTGTGTGCGCTTTTAGTTGCTATTTGACATGTCTAATGTTATTGGAGTTTTTTTTTTTATTATGTTTCTGCTACGCAAGGAATTTGAGTTGGTAATTGTATTTTTTTTTATTATTATGTTTCTGCTACGCAAGGAATTTGAGTTGGTAATTGTATGTTAAGAAAACTTCCACCCTATGCAACCACAGTCCACAATTAAATTAAGTGCAGTCAAAGAATGTGGATCCAAGAAACCACTGAGGATCATAATCATGGTGACAGGATTACACTTGAACACATACATTTACACCAAATGCAACTAAAACAAAAAACTATTTTATAAATATAAATATATAAATAGACAATCTTTTCAGTTACAGTTATGGCTATATCAGAATAATCAGTAAAAACAAATAATAAAAAAATACATGTTAAAAATACAGTTTTACACACACACACACACACACACACACACACTGTATATGATATAATTCAACAAATATCTAAAAATACTATTTCAGACTTTCTACATAAATATTCAATGAAATGTTCATTTAAGTAATGTAATTTTTTTCATTTAATTCAAATGTGTTATTGATGTTTCTTTTACTTGTGATATTTACTTGCAAGGAAAAATAGTTTTTATCAGTGTACTGTAGCGTAAAATTACACATACCTCTCATTGGAAAGAGCAGCTTGTTAATGTAAAAGTTGAGTTACTAGTCACTTGTAGTGAGTTACTCCTAAAAACTGAACAGTAAACTCACTATATGACTTACTAATGAACAAATGGATATACACTAATTTGTATAAAAAAGGCATTAGCAGCATACACACACACACACACACACATCTGTATGTAGATGTGGAATTAAAATGAGGTGATATTTTGTAATGCAACACCATCCCTGAATACAAAGGCTCTATATTTAAACATGCCCTGCCTGCACCAACCACTCAGCCTGTTTAAAAAAGAAAAAAAAAAAACATGAAACCCCTTGCATGTTAAGAGAACGGCATGTGATTAATTGGCGTACTGATGGATGAATAGCAGCGGTTCGTTCTTCAGTGTTTACAGCAGGTTTAACCCCAGGGCCTCCATGAGTCTTGGACTAGTCCCAGAGCACACAACAGCGTTCTTTTCCTTCAAGTGCACTGTACACGCAAGGGGTGGCCCAGAACCATCGCTCATACACAACCATACATCACCCTTCCTCTTCCCCACAGACCCAACCTTCAATCCCAAACAGGACACAACGAAAACATACAAACGAGGAAGAGCTGCGGAACGCCTTTCGCTAAATACTGCAGATTCTTTTGCTCTCGCTTCTTCTCTTTCACAAGGGGAAAACAAGTAAGGAAAGGGGAGAAAACATGGAATGTATGTGGTAAATTATTCCAGCACTTGATGGAAATGCATTTGCTTCAAGTGCTGAGGAGCGCAGAGAGACGGCAATAAAACACATTTGGAGTATTTTTCATTTTCAGGGGAGCGATTCTCTCCCTGAGGGTACCACCACACACATACACATACATACACACACACACACACACAGGACTATAGAAATAGGGCTTTTCAGCCTGATTTATTTTATTGTAAGGATACAAGAAGTGAAATTCCTGAACTGTTATTTGACGTTGTCATATTGCTTTAACTTCCAGATAGTACTGCCTCTCTACTGCTGCTGTTATTGTAATGAGAGGGAAGGGAAAAGACCATCTTGCTGCCTTTATCATCATTGTCTGGGCTAGTCTGTTTCAAAATATACAGGAGGGCTTCAGTGACTTAGCAAGACGGTGTCCAAAAAGACATGGAACCGATGCTGACTTCCTGACTACTCAATTTACAGTACATTCCCCTAAGCCTATAAACCTTTGAAGCAGGGGCGTAGATTACACGGGGGATGCGGGGAAGTGTCCCCCCCCACTTTTAATATCATGTAAATTCGTCCACCGCACTTTTTCGGGCAAGTGTGTTCGCATAGAGGTTTTCAAGAGCCGGTGTGAATAAATATAGATTTACATTCAAAGAGACAGGATAGTCTGTGCATGATCTGATGTTTTATTCGGACCCAGAATAAGGCGAGATGAACATCACAGAGCGCTAAACACTCATGCAGTGTATGTTTCATTCATACTCGAAGCCAGAGGGCGCTCTCGCGCAGAAAGTCGAACCAGGAAATTCCAAATATGGACAAAAGCGTCCAGCTATCCCTGTATGAAAACAGTTGTTTTCAGAAAAACAGAAACGTTTGGAAACATGAAGACATTAAACATACGATTGTGACAATATCTGTTGACTGGTAGGTGATATAGATTACAGAAATGATATTATATATATATATATATATATATATAAAAAACATTTCTGTCCCCCTCACTTCTGAAATGATGGCTACGCCCCTGCTTCGAAGAATAGCTCACCCTCATGCTAATCCAAACCTGGTTCCAAATCTAATTATTTCTCTTTTTTTGTTTCAATAAAGTTAGTCAAATGCTTTTGTGTTCTTCTGTGGAACACAGAAGGAGAAGTTCATGCTTCTCTTTTCTGTAGAATGAAACCTAATGACTTCAGAGAAGTTGGAATATAGGCTATATGTCATTATATGTCAGCGAGGTATATTTCAGTGCACTTGCATTTATTTCTGTAATGCAAAGCTGAATTTTCAGCAGCCATTACTCCAGTTTTGAGTGTCATATATGACAGAAATCATAATAATATGCCCCTTATCCACAAAAAACTATTTTAAACATTAATGGTAGTAATACATGTTTCATTAGCAGCAAATCAGCATATTAGAATGATTTCTGCCATATCATGTGACACTGAAGACTGGAGTAAAGATGCTGAAAATTCAGCTTTGCATCACAGAAATAAATTACATTATAAAATCTATTAAAATATAAAACTGTGCAAAAGAGACTTCTTTCAAACAACTTTAGAACAATCATACCAAAACTAAACAGTAGTGTACAATACATACTATAATATACATACTATAGGTTCCACAAGGAAAACCATTATATATTCATTTAAAGCAAAAATGCTCAGTGGGCATTTTCAATCTTCCAGCTACGCCATTATCATGGAAAGGAAAGTCAACTTAGATCTCTTACATCTACACACAACACCAGTCTGAATGTTCTTTGTTGTAGCTGTGGCTACTTGCAATGCCGTTCTTACAAATCTACCTTGGCAGTTTTGCTGCAATTCACACTCACACAGCGATTGCGATTCACAGCTCAGTGAGGCAAATCCTTCAGCGATTGAGATTCACACCTTCAGTGAAGCAACTCCCACAGCAATTCACAAGTTCCATGACGTCGCGATGTGTGATGCGCCTCTAGGATATCTTAAACAATGAGAAATAAGTCTAGTTTTAACGAAACTCTAAATGACATTCAACAGCAAGAAATGTAGTGTTCAGGTAGGAAAAGCCACAAACAATCAAATAACCATTAGCTAGCTGTTAGCTAGCTAGCTAACAATGTTAATGGATGTGATTGTTTGTTAAAGAACACAAAGGGTCAACAGTCAAAATTATTGTATTAATCTAGTAAATAAAGTGTCCTGACACTCAAATCAAGTGGAACAGTTGGGTAATTTTGATTCAGTTGATTTTTAATAGCTTATAAACAGATGTACTGTGAGCTACAATGATGTTAATCAATGGTAAATGCTGTTATCGAAGCCTTCAACATGCATTATGTCAACTTACTTAAAAAGGGGGGGGCAACATTCCTTGTGAAAACTACATTACCCATGATTCTGCAAAGAAATTTCCACCAATCAGATGAATTAAACAAGCAAATTGCACCAAAAGAGGTCTTTAGTGGCTGCCCACTTTAACGAAGCACTGTGAATGTCATAATAAATCAATAGTTTTGTATTTCTCCATCACTTTTAATTTGATTGTCATTTGCAATGTTTCATGGGATTGTAGTTTGTTCCCTCATTGAAGTCATTAAGTATACAGTCTAGTACTGTCTTGTCCAGTTTAGTCAATCAAAATCAAAGTAAATTTGTGATATATATAAACTGACTTGAGCTTTAAAGAGCACAAAATGAGATTAAAACTGAAGAAATATCAGCAATGATACTGACTAAAGGAGGGCAGGTACATCTCGCAAGTGACACTGCATTGTATGCATGTTAAATCATTTTCCGGTCTATTTATACAAAACTGTAGTGTCTTGAGGGGTCAAAATTTATTTATTTGACAAATATGGATTTTTATACATGTTCAAAATGCATTGTCAGGCGTAGGCTATATATTTATATAAAAATGGGGATTTGTAGAAGGATATGACACTGTTTTTGAGCACATGGTGGAAGAGGAGACAGGGAGAGTTGTAGATGTTAGGGCTTTCCTCCCACAGAACAGTTGAGATAGAGTGTAGCGTAGCTTTGATCTGCTCTAGCGAAGGAGTGTGTTTGTTAAACACGAGCTGAGTACACACTACTGTTCTCTTGCCCAGTGAACTGAGCACACATGTGCATAGACACACATATATTATACAGAAATAAGTCTCACTGATCTAATGTGTCCACATCAATAAACACACTCCCACTGTCAAAACTAAATTAATATACAATGTAAATAGTTAAATATAAACAGTTTTACCAGGTTGGACATACAGTGTTCTTGTATCAGGATTGTACCTTTCCCAAGCAGCTTCCTATGCTTCCTTCTTTGCGGTGGCCGTCCCATCCCACTTCTGCTTCTGTCACAACTGCCAATGAATGTCTTCACCTGTGCAGGTCAAGACAATCAGAACTGTAAAAATCATAAAATATATGCAACCAAATTCACCCAGCTATTTAGTTTACAGAGAAGTGAAATGCAATCTGAGATTTGAACTTGTGATTTTCACCTGTTTCACAGTAAAGATTTACTGTAAGGTTTAACTGTAATATAATACAAAAAAATATATATAATACATAATATACATTATATATAATATGCATTATAATAAACATTCACCATATATTAATTAGATAACACTGCAGAGCATTTGTATTATATGCATAATTGATACATACAAAGTGGGATTTAGTCATCTTGGCTTTTCTGTATGTGAGTGTGTGTGCTGGAATAAGTGCAGAAATTGAATAAAACTTGTAGAGGAAATTGTTGGAAATTAGGCCAAACAGTCCATGACATGTTTATTCATTTAAATAGCCTAATTGCATGTATTTATTCAATTATTTATTTATTTTTGTTTGTTTGTTTTTTGTTTGTTTATTTAAAGTATCTATAAATGGCAAAATATTTTAAGATTTAGATCATTATCTAAAATGTAATGGTATATCGATAGATTACAGCAAAAAAATAAAATAAATTAATTAATTAATTAAAATAACCCTTTACCAAATAAATATATTAATTTATAAATATTTATTGAAAATTTACAATTCATAAATAATAATGTATGTAATCTATTTAGTAAATTGTCACGAATCCGGTCCGTGGTTTTCCGTCTGCTCGCCACCAGATGTTGCCTTCCAATTACATTGACTCTCACACTACACAAACTGTTGCATGTCACCCCGGACTACATTTCCCATCATCCATTGCACTGATTACACACACAATTGTCACCAATCAAACACCCTACATAAACCATGGACTTCCTCTTCCTCACGGCCGAGTATTGTATTGTGTTTATCACTCTTCAAGCGATAGCTACATTACCGAGCCATTCCGAGTTTCCTGATTCTAGTTTAGTCTTGTTCATAGTCTAGTTACCTGAGTCTGTATTCAAGTCTGTTTATCTCGTCCTTTCTGTCTGTTGCCTGCCCTGGAATTATAGTCTGTCTTGGATTACCTCTTTGTATTGCCGTTTTGGACTCTGTATGTACCTTGCCTGGATTATCGTCTGTCTGCCTGGATTACCCATTTGCCTCGCCCTCTGGATTACGTTCGCTGTTGATTGACCCACGCTTGTTTACCGGACTTCTCTTGTGTCTTGCCTGTGCTATATCTGTTTGCTGGTGTTAGACCCTGCCTGTTTCTGACCATGTCTTCAAATAAAGCCTTGCATATGGATCCGCACGTTTTCTCTACTCACTCCGTAACATAAATGTATTTATTTATTAATGGTAAATGCTGTTATCGAAGCCTTCAACATGCATTATGTCAACTTACTTAAAAAGGGGGGGGCAACATTCCTTGTGAAAACTACATTACCCATGATTCTGCAAAGAAATTTCCACCAATCAGATGAATTAAACAAGCAAATTGCACCAAAAGAGGTCTTTAGTGGCTGCCCACTTTAACGAAGCACTGTGAATGTCATAATAAATCAATAGTTTTGTATTTCTCCATCACTTTTAATTTGATTGTCATTTGCAATGTTTCATGGGATTGTAGTTTGTTCCCTCATTGAAGTCATTAAGTATACAGTCTAGTACTGTCTTGTCCAGTTTAGTCAATCAAAATCAAAGTAAATTTGTGATTCACCTAGCTGGTCGGCTTACAAATCTTTAACAAAGACATTTGAAAATCTCTTAGGCTGAAAATCAGCCTAAAATGTTTTACTTATAGTAGTTTCTGCATATTAATAAGCTGTCTGACCATGTCTTCAAATAAAGCCTTGCATATGGATCCGCACGTTTTCTCTACTCACTCCGTAACATAAATGTATTTATTTATTTGGTTAATATAACTATAAGTTCTAGGGATGCCCAGTATATTGGCAGATATTCAATATTGTAAGATTTAGATCATCATCTAGAAATAACTTAATTGAATATCGACAGATTATATCAAAGATTTACCCATTTACTAAATAAATACATTAATTTATTTATCTACTTAATAAATAAGTGTATTAATTTAGTATATAAATGCATTTATTTATCTAGTTATTTAGTAAATTTATTTATTTATTTACTTCAATAATGCAACTATAAATTCTAGGCACTCACAGTATATTGGCACCATATCGGTTATTGAACAGAATCTGCTTTTTTTTTTTTTTGGATCATTAGTAGATATTTATTGACAGATATTCAATATTTTATGATTTAGATCGTCATCTAGAACTAATTTACTGTGATATCGAAATATTATTGCAAAGATTAAACCCCTTCCTTCCTTCCTTCCTTCTGCTTGTTTCATTTATATAATAGTTGATATTGGATATTTAATGGTGGATATTCAGGGATATTCAATATTTTAGGATTTTCATCAACATGTAGTACTAACTTAAAGGGATAGTGACAGATTATGACTTTTGAAAGCACTACCTCTTCAAGTGCACACGTCAAGTGAGCTGCAGTGCACATATAACAAAAAATAGAGCTGTGTGTGTAATAAAAGTGAGTTTTATTTCTTGTCAAAAGTACAACAACCTTTTACTGAAGTTGCTTTGAACTGTGCAGTAAACTTTCAGACCACACACAAACTCTCTTGTATAACACTCATTTAAATCCACCGGTTATAACGCTCTTAGCTTGGACACCTTGGTGGTCCTGCATCGAGTCTTATCTATGAAGCTAAATTTTCCACCACCTCCTTAACATACTGCGAAAGTCACTGCCGAGGAAGCCAACTAAAATAAAACTAAACCAGTCAAAGTTCACCAAGATTATTTTTGCTACAGCAGAGGTATACACACTCCTCCTGAAACACCAAACCATAACATTTCACCTTTATTCATTTTCCATATTTATACAGCAGAGCCTTTAAATTGGCTCCCATCTGTTGTGGTCCTCTCTCCCGCACTTGTATTCATTGTTGTTTGTGTATTCTTCCTCCGAAGCTGCACTGTGTTTTCTCATTGCATTACAGCTTTGATGGATTTGCAGGGAAACGCAGCTTTGACGTTTTTACCCCTCTGCTCAACGGAGTCTGACGCCAGTTTGTCTTGTGCCCCGCGTCTGGCTTTCAAAGATCACTTAGCGAGAATCATGATTTTAATGAAAAATGACCATGGTGGGATATTCAAAAAGTGGTAAATGTTTCTACAGTGGAAGGATGCCTCGCAGCGGCGTGCGCTTTGATCTAGCTGAAATATATTCACGAGTTTTGTGCTTCTGTGACTCAAACCAATGTAAATGCTGATGACTCAAACCCAGAGCTAGAGTCCAACCTCATTTGTTTTGGCCAAATCCCTGTGTGAGTTTTTAATGCTGTCTGCTGTTGATGCTCTCTGCACATTGTTTGCTAAATGTATGCAGCTGTTTAGATCGTTCTTGTTATTACCGTCTCGAAACCTTTATTCTAACGTGGTCAACGCAATTCGGGCTGAAATATTGTCTCTGGGACGGCAGCACTGCATGTGCTCAGAAACTGTTCAATCAGGTGTTATTTCTCAGCCTGTAATGAGGCAATATGGTAATGAAACAGACCTCGGCATATTCAAGTAATGGATTAGCTGGGAGTATAAATGAATACATTAAGAACAAATTTACTTTAAAGGCCATACCATACATAAACATGTAGATGCTGATCAGAGGTTGTGTACAAGCTGCTGCACACATATACTGTATATATACAGAGTATATGTGGAAACACAGTTGGCATTTGCCCTTTTGATGTCATTTTAATATTTATATTTATGGCCCAGCATTCCTGCTGTAATGAGGGGGGCTTCAACTGGGGGTCACCAATTATTGTTTGATCTCAAACTAATTTTTGTGAGAAAATGAAAATGCATTAAACAAAAACACAGTATTAAATTAAATTCACAACTAAAGCAGCCAATGTTCATGAACACTCTTCCTAAATAAAATGTATATGGTAATTATGAATGGAAATCAAAAAGGATGTAACTATTCTGATTATCCTTTTAACTAATCAGGTTTCTTAAAGGGATAGTTCACCCAAAAATGAAAATTCTGTCATTAATTACTCACCCTCATGGCATTCCAAACCCATAAGACCTTTGTTCATCTTCAGAACACAACTTAAGATATTTTTGATGAAATCCGTGAGCTTTGTGATGTTACGAAGCTACGGGAATACTTTTTGTGCAAAAAGAAAACAAAAATAACGACTTTATTCAGCAATTTCTTCTCTTCCATATTAGTATTCATTGCACATTCACGACAGTACCACAATGCATGTGATGAAGATGAACGAATGCCTTATGGGTTTGGGACAACATGAGGGTGATTAATTAATGAATTTTCATTTTTTGAGTAAACTATCCCTTTTTCCCGTTACATTAAAGAAAAGAAAAAGCCACTGGTTGAAAGAAATTCGCAGGGGGGAAACATGCTGACAATGATTCAGATATTACGGGATGTCATATTGGTGCCTTTTTTTTATATAATTTTTTTTATATTTTTTATATAACAGTGTGATATAATGTTAATATACCAAGCTACATAATGTTAATATACCAAGCTACTTGAATTAAAATTCCATGATAATAAGGTGGTAAATAAAAAAACACAAAAAAAAAACAGCACATGGGTTCATCGTAACTTGCATGTTCATAAACATGGCCAATACTCATGTACAGATATAAAACACTGTTGTTGAACCATATAGAATTTTTCACTACAACTTTCAATCGATTTTTTACTGACTTTTTACACTGTTTTATAGGCAACAAATGCAATCCAGTAACTGGCCTATATATTAAAAAGCAATACATTAAACAAACAAAAACATTTCATTCATTCATTTTCAAAAAAAAAATACTATGCCAAAACTCATAATGTATGTCTTTAACTGCACCCTATTAACAAATAGTAACTACATTAATTTAGGTCTAAAGGCATGTTAAGGATAACCATAACAATAACTATAATGTTTTAAAAAATCATTCTAAACTGACAAGAAAAGCACAGTACATGCAAAAACCTATCTTGTAATCACTTTCAAAAACATAAAAAAAGTATTAACAGCCAATCAGAATCCTCCTGAATTTAAAGAGCTTGAGCCCTCAAGGTGGCAGACGACAAAACTGAAGTGTATGCTGATAATAAATAGAATGTTATTGTGAGTTGGTGCGAATGCAAATATATTTATGGTTATAGTTATCTTTATAGTTTTGTTGTGACCGAGCCATAACAATTAGTTGCAACCTGCATGCATTTGATTCACTAAAAATAATCGACTCATTAGATATATTTATTCAGGAATTGGATTACAGAGATTGTGCTGTACTACATATTTTTGATTCCCTAAAAACACCTATTATATTAAATCCTAATATCAAAGATTTCCAGTACAAATCATATGATTAGTTTACAATCAAATGCGGTAAAAATGATTGTGAACGTCTACGTTGGTGTGATTTTAAGCAAGAGGAGAGGGACATATCCCAGAGAGTGTTTTGTTCAGTCTTAAAGTGTGGAAAAACAGCTCAAGGTGGCTAAATGGAGATTAATCTCTTGGCCTACATTCACCAGCTGAATATCAAGCTTAAAAAATTCTCGCTGGAGGCCCACCAGCATCCCTCCCGCTGCAGTGAGATTTGCAGCAGTGTCCGCTGCGTTACTTTAATCGTTTCCCTAGGCATGCTCTTACGATGTGACACCAAACATGGCCTCCGTGTCCCCCGAGCCCCGCTGCGCCGGTCCCTCATTAAGCTTCGTAAGGATGTTATTATACTGCCATTACACTGTTATTAGGTACTAACACACACACTTACTCAAAAGACAAAAAAGGAATTGATTAACTCGTGTAAACTCACAAAACCGCAGGTTCCTTGCCATTTTAAGGCCATTTCCATATCTTTCAATATGCCAATTAAACAAAAGGGCCAGTCAAACAGTGGGTGCTATTATTCTTATTTTGTGGATAAAGAGGCTACAAAATAGCTCTCTTTCCCATGCTCTCTCTTTTTGATGGGCCTTTCTGGATCTATCATCCGCTCAGTCCCACTAGGAACAAAAACGAATCTCCATATTGATTTTTAGAGGGGATGAATTCATTATATCATTGCAGCAAGTGGCGTGGCCCTGTATTGAGGCTGCTGATGCACCGATTCAAGTGCAAACCTTGGTGATTAGCTCATAAATATCTGTTGTGAATCATTAATATTGAGTCTAATTATCCAGTTCATTTCTAGCTGTAGTGAATGTGTCTGAGAGGTGATGGATCGGGGATGTGTGGGGATGGACCAGGGTAGATGTATTTGTTTATGATGTAGAAATGTGCTGAATTTGATCGATGGGAGAGTGTGAGCAGTGAAGGATTACCAAGCGGCTGTGGTGACAGATATTCTGTCCAACAGCTGGATGAACGCTGGATTAAAAACTCTGTTCTTATCAGAAAACTCCTTAGGGATTACACACACACGCTCTTACTGATTTCAATACACACTGACACACACACACACACACACACACACACAATAAACAACACACACTGAAC
>NW_015627232.1:1092174-1097255 GCF_001515625.1 Sinocyclocheilus rhinocerous
GACTATTTCTTTCAGGTTTTCAGAATTATTAAGCTTTTATACACGCACGTACACACACACACACACACAGGTTTGTTTTTGTGAAAAGTGGGGACATCCCATAGGCGAAATGGTTTTTCTACTGTAGAGGCCGTATATTCTATTGCCCTACACCAACCCTACCCCTAAACCTACCCCTCACAGGAAACTTTGTGCTATTTCAGATTTTTAATACACTCCATTCTGTGTGATTTATATTCGTTTTGAAAAGTGGGGACATGGGGTAATGTCCTGAAAAGTCACCTTCTCCTTGTAATACCTATGTCATACCCTTGTCATTATACAAATTTATGTCCTCATTTGTCACAAAAACGCACGCACACACACACACACACACACACTTTAATTTATAAATGAAACATATTCAAGTTATGGATTTTATGGTATGGATTTTATTTGTATTCAAGTTATTGTGTATATAAATGTCATTTTATATTATATTTAAAAATGATCATATATTTATAATATATTTACACACACACACACACACACACAATAATAATATTTGTAAGAATGATAGATCATGAGGAGCCCACATGTGAACGGTATGGTTCTGAGCTGGTATAACTAATACGGTTTTGGCTCAGATGATTAATATGTCTATTAGAGGAGAGATGAGACTGATTGACTGCTTTAATCCCTTTACAGTCTGTTAGATGCGGGTTAATACGTAAAAACTGGCCTTGGTTTACTAACACGCATATAAAGCAAGAGAGAGAGACAGACATGGAGACAGAGCTCCAGACTGTGTCAGTTTGAAGTACAACAGCTTTAAAAAGTACAAAAGCACCAGAGTACCAGAGCCCCTCAAAGATCAGTCCAGTGCAGTCAAAACCCTGCCGAGGGTTTGTGTACAAGAGCTAAACAGAGGAATAAAGAAGAGTCTCTCCAAAATAGCCAAGCTGAAAGGGGATCTAGCAGTAGTAAAAGAATCAGGAGGACAGAAGGAGCAGAAGTGAGTGGAGATGTCTCAGGGTTTAGGGATGAGTTGCATCAGAGAGATATGACCTAAGGCGCCCGCTCGCTCACAGATTCCTTAGGGATTACACACACACGCTCTTACTGATTTCAATACACACTGACACACACACACACACACACACACACACAATAAACAACACACACTGAACACCACAAAGGAAAACTCTTTTAAAAGTCTAGTTCAAAACACATTAGAAATGTGAGAAAGAATACTTTTTGCATTCGTGTTGATTTTTAAAAACCTTTATATGATTTTTCAGGAAAGATCAAATTTAATGATTCAAATGGTGAAATCCTAAAGTAAAACATAACAAATACTTTCCTTTCACCCTGTATACATGTGTGTACATAACTTTTTTTAAATTTTTTTTTAAATTTTTTTAAGGTAAACATTTTTTTACGGACAATTATAAATTATTAACTCACAAATTTCATTACGTTTTCTGCGAGTTATATATATATAATATGACCTAAGGCGCCCGCTCGCTCACAGATCCAAGCCTCCAAAATAATAACATTTAGTCCAGCACAGCTGATGCTAACTGGATCTCATCGATATATCAGACAACAACCACAAAAGGACATTCTTATCATCACAAGACCTTGTAGCAGCTCTAGCAGACGTCTTAAAAGGACTGGACAATTAAGATTAGAAAGATATAGTTTGCCCTAAAGTACACAAGAACAAAAAAAAAAAAAACAATGTCATGAAAATATAGTCACTTTCAATCTGTATTATTTTCTTTCTCCCTATTCAGTGTACCATATTTTATGGAATATAAGTTCAGTTTGTTATCATGTGAAATATGTTGCGACTTCCAAAGCATCTTATATAATGCAATTAACGTCAAGCATTCAAAAAATGTTTTGGAGAAATTTAGCATTATGTCACTTGCTCACCAATGGATCCTCTGCAGTGAATGGGTGCCGTCAGAATAAGAGTCCAAACAGCTGATAAAAACATTACAATAATCGACACGTCGCAGACGCCCGCAAAATATTTGGCATGCTAAATATCTGGAGCTGTCGGCGATTCGCAGTGTGAACTCGGCATAAGCCACACAACTGCAGTGCACGAATTAACATCTTGTGAAATTAAAAGCTGCATGTTAGTAAGAAAGAAAAAAAAATCAATCCAAATCCGTTTTTAAGTTCAAATGAGTTCTCTATCCATACAGTAATTTTGCTATCTCCAGTGAAAAAGACGTCTCAAAATATGCACAGATCAAGCACCGTTTACAAGTGAAAACAGTTATTTCTAAATGTAATAATAAAATATGACTTTTACACACTGATGCATCTTACCTATGTTTCTCTCTCCCTCTCTCATCTACAATTCAGTTTTGACTGGTGAGATTAATTTTCTGGAAAAATACAGCAACATTTTCAAAATTCCTCCATATTTGCTCCACTGAAGAAAGTCTTATTTAAAATTAAAATATATACTTTAGTTATATCATAATCATGACAATTTGAATGATTGTATTGCATTGATACCCAATAGATAAAATGTTTTCAGATCTGATGGGGCGAATGACACAATAAAGTGAAATAAATCAGAAGAAGTACCTATTGACATTATTGTGAGGTGTGGATCCTTCTCACAAAAAAAAAAAAAAAAAAAATTACTTACAAAAATTTAAATTAGAAATGTTGCCTTCTGAAATAAAATACGTTTTGGTACTAAAATTACTCAAACTAAAATACTGAAATAATAAATTTAAGCTAAAAAGAAATATTATGAAAAACAAAAACTAACAAAAAATGGCAAAAGCACATAAAATTACTAAAATTTAATTTAAAATGAAACTGAAAATATAAAAACAAAAGCAAATACAAAATAACTACTATAATAGCATATAAAATAACACTGCTAAATCATTATTTAATGTCAAATGTCATTTGGTGTGTTAAGTGCATGCATACCCGCAGGTGTGTATGCAAATGATGCTGTGTAATGGCTGAGCTCTTTTCTCTTCTTCCGTCTGCAGTAGATCCACACACTGAATCCCATAAGGATTACCCAGCATGCCCCACCAATGCCTGCGATGAAGGCAGGCTGCTTCACTACATCTGAGATCTGCTCAGCCAGACTTACATTCTCGTCAGATTCGCTGCCTCCACCTGTGACTGTAGGCTGCTCTGCGGGCAATTCTGAAAAGGAGAGAGAGAAAGAAAAAGAGAGAAAAGACAGATCAAAGTGTTACTCAGACAGAATGTCTTAATAGGACTCAGCTTATTGGAAAGAATTAAGCAATTTAGTCTCATAGCGGGACTTTAAAAAGCAATCAAAGAGAATTTACACAATTTTTGGTACTTCTACTCCACAAGTCCTTCACTCCACTCTTTAATTCTTTTAGTTTAATAGTCAAGGCTGGTTTTTTAGCAAGTACTTTACTTATGAGCAACACAGATTCTCAAATGCATTTGAGAAAAAAGAAACACCTTGAAGAATGAAGGGAAAATTGCACCCAAAAGTGCAATTACATTTTTCAAAAACAATCAAGAGTAGAATAAAGGTAGCCAATTAAATTAGAAATATAACTACAGTATATTACTTTTTGGGGAATCTTAATCTAAGAAATGTAGCCCAGCTCTATAAAGACACTCCATTATGTACTCCAGCACTTTGTATGATCAGAATAGCTGATAATAATGACTGATTATAAAGTTTGAACTTGACTTTAACTTCTAAAATGAGCTTCCGAGAATCACCTTCAGTTGATAGAAAATTAGAGCACCATCTGACAGGACGGACCAGTAGGCATAAAAACCATGATTGCTACAAGACAGCTGCACTTCTTGACAAAATGTTACATTTCATCAAAGTGAAAGATTTTTTTTAATCATAATCAGATACATTATTCCTCAAATTGGCAACACAGGCTATGCTGAACCTTTTTTTTTTTTTTTAATTGAACAACAAGGAGAGATATTGTAAGATGTTATTAGCCTGTATGCTAGCCATTAGCATTTCTTTAAAAAAGAACTCACACTGATATTTTATTGCCCTGTTATTTATGTGATATGTTCATTTGAATAAATTTACATCTTTATCATTAGCATCTTTATCATAATAATCAAAGATTAGCTTATAAACCCTCTCCAATAAAAGACGCGCCGTTCTCTCGTCTGCAGCTTTGCCGCATTATGCATAAATTAAATGAATCAGCTTTTGTGTTTTGCTAAGTGTTTCATACCATAAATAAACAATGGATGGTGAAAACTAGTGTAAAATTGGGAATGTAGACATCAAGCCCCAATCCTATACACAACCCCATGACTAAGATATATAAACCCTAAAGAATCTAGTAAGATAATACGCTAATAACAGCTAATTACTGTCTAATGCTAATGAACAATTCCCCACTAAGGACTTCACACTATCCCCTCATCATTTCTCTCATTTTGCTTTATCTGGAAAAAGTCTCTGACAAATCATAATGACATGGCTCTATAAAAAAAGAAAACACAATTAGCAGTTGCTCCATGTGCATTTTGGAGTGTGTGTGTGTGTGTGTGTGTGTGTGTGTGTGTGTGTGAATAAATTAAGACATTTTTATTTTTGTTTTTGCAAGATTAGCACTTTTGTGAAGTACCTCCAATTAACTGCATTCACTTAAGTGCAGGAATCATTTGATTTTACAGTCTCACTTTATTCGCAACACACCTTACACTGAACACTTATTAATACAGTATGTTCAGTTTTGCAATATTAAGTAATTAAAAAAATGCTCTGAGAATACTAAAATATTTCCCAATAATCATAACCTCACTAATGCTGTCAATTCCTCTGGTATCTCACCTCCACAAATCTCTCTTTCTACGTAACCTTCAGTAGATCACGCTGGTCTGCAGATGAGCAATATCTCTTAGCATTCTACAAATACATTATGCAAACAGATTTTGTACGAAGTATTTACTGACCCCACATCAATTTGAAAGTTATTTAACCCATCTAAAATTCTGGATGCTGCACACTGGTGGTGGTTGAGGAGAGACCCCCCCACCCCACCCCACATGATTGTAAAGCGCTTTGGGTGTACAGCAATACACAATAA
>NW_015627232.1:1097898-1110927 GCF_001515625.1 Sinocyclocheilus rhinocerous
GTGTGTGTGTGTGTGTGTGTGTGTGTGTGTGTGTGTGAATAAATTAAGACATTTTTATTTTTGTTTTTGCAAGATTAGCACTTTTGTGAAGTACCTCCAATTAACTGCATTCACTTAAGTGCAGGAATCATTTGATTTTACAGTCTCACTTTATTCGCAACACACCTTACACTGAACACTTATTAATACAGTATGTTCAGTTTTGCAATATTAAGTAATTAAAAAAATGCTCTGAGAATACTAAAATATTTCCCAATAATCATAACCTCACTAATGCTGTCAATTCCTCTGGTATCTCACCTCCACAAATCTCTCTTTCTACGTAACCTTCAGTAGATCACGCTGGTCTGCAGATGAGCAATATCTCTTAGCATTCTACAAATACATTATGCAAACAGATTTTGTACGAAGTATTTACTGACCCCACATCAATTTGAAAGTTATTTAACCCATCTAAAATTCTGGATGCTGCACACTGGTGGTGGTTGAGGAGAGACCCCCCTGTAGGGTTGAGAAACACTGATCTAGTAAAACAAAAATGTACTTCTTTCAAAGTTTTACATTCTACTAGCCACACACACAAATATTAATACCTGATAATTGAAATACGTTCCGATTATGATTTGATTTGTAAAATTATAAACATAAGTTTGAACGCATTAACCTTCTATAGTCAAATGCAACCGGTAAATAGGTATTTCAAACATTTTTAATATACATGCACGTTTAAACTGAGATATTATCAAGGCTAAGCAATGCAGTGATTAAATATTTTGAACAGAAACAATTTCATTATGTCCTTCACTACTTTGAAAGGTGATTTGGTAGATCATTCTGAACACACTGAACTATCTGAGTATTACACTTGCAAAACAAAACATCTAGTGTTGATAGAGGGGAAACATGACATAATTTCAAACCAAAGAAAATGGGAGCTTTTATAAAAGCACCATAAATGTTTTTACATTCTAGGTCTTCTGAAGACATTCAATAGCTTTGTTTGAGAAACAGTATAAGCTGTTAAATTTGTGTTCACAGAAACTCATTCTCCATTCAGCATTCAAACAGTGTGTCTCATTCGGTTATGACAGTCAGCACAGTAACACTCTCTAAAAGATGCTCCAGTGTTCCCATTATTATGCATAATCTAAACATAAAAATCTGTACTTTTGTTTGACAGACTTGTATTTTGGAAATTGTGAGGTACTCGCTATTGAATTAAACTCGTCATTCACACACACAGTAACTACAATATAAAACCCTTATGAACAAGGTTAAGTAAACAGTTGAATAGATGCAATACACTAGGTGTTGCAAGCACACACTATCTCTTCTCTTTGTGTTTGAAACTTTTTAAAGGCTCACCTTTGAGTCAAAGAAGTGATGTTGCTTTAAAGCGCAACATTCTTTGTCTGGGGAATGGGGTCAGCAGGACTGAGTTAGGGCTTGAACTTCTGTCACCTGAAACGCAGCTGTACTGTATGTCGATTCGAAGCGCTGCCCACACAGCTATGACCAGGAAGAACATAGTTTACAAAAAGGTTGACTATATGTTTTCAGTTGGTTGTCACAGAGTGAAATACAACAATTTATATCCACTGTTAAAAACACATTTTTTAAGGCCAATAAATGCATGATGTTTCCAATGAGTAATCGTGTTAAATGAGCGTGATCTCAATATTGACCAAACTATTCGTCATTATGATGTTATGCCTTAATCGAGCAGCCCTAGAACTGAAAATCTCCATCCATCTGCAATTTCTACAAATTACACTTTTACAAGAAAACTGATCTAAAGCACCACTCATGCACCTCTTGTTAACAAATGAACAATAAAAGCTGGTGTGCCAGTAAGTGCTTGATAGCCTGGTCACAATGAAGCACCTTCAAATATGAGCTAAATAATCCTTTGAATTTACATTATGCAATCATGTACATCATTTCCACACAAATCAGTTAAGTTACTGTACATTAACGATTTTCCCTCAATTTGGATCAATACAATTTAATCAGAATTATTATTTTGTCTTTCATTTAAGGAGCCTCAATGTGATGTTATATGTGTTGGGTTCTACCCAAAAAATAACTAACTCATTGAATAAATTTATTATGTACATCTTCAACCAAGACATTATAAATACTATAAATCTTTTTTGTTTTCTTGCCCAAAAACAACTAAAATAACACAAATAACTCAACCATCAAGTCACATGGTGGGAATTAGAATTTACTTTCAGTTAATGCCAACTAAAAATAATTTATGTAGTTCCAACACAAATTCATAAGTATTTATTAACTGCCATTAAATATGAAATTTGGATAGAATGTAATGAAATGAAGGTTTGACCATTTTGGTCAGTTGTATCACATTACCACATTTTAATTAAGTAAATTGATGTTTAAATTAAGTAAACAAAAGTGGTAACATTTTACAACAAGTTTTCAAATGCATTAGGTCATGAACTAATAAACATGACCTAGACTATTGTTCATATGTTCATCAAGTAATGTACATTCATAATGCATTATCTAATGTCAATTGATACAATTTAAAATGTTAAAACATATATGTAGAAATTAGCGCTGTCAAACAGAATTAATCACGATTAATCACATCCAAAATTTGTGTTTACATAATATATGTGTATGTGTACTGTGTATTTTATATCCATATATAAATATACACAGACATATGTATATATTTAAGAAAAAAAATTTATATATAATTTATATACTGTATATATATATATATATATATATATATGATTTATATGATTTATATTATACAGAAATATAAATATATATTACATATATTTCTTAAAAATATACATGTGTGTGTATTTATATATTTATATAAATATACACAGTACACACACATATCTTATGTAAACCAACTTTTATTTTATATGTGATTAGTTGTGATTAATCGATTTGACAGGACTAGTAGAAATTAACATTAACCTAGCTTAATAGATCCTGTAAAAGTGTTCATTTTAGGATGTCTAAAGCTTTTAACTAATTCATGTTAACCAACTGAACCTTATTTAAAGTGTTACCAAAAAAGAAAAAAAGAAAGAAATGCTAGAGCAAAACCATAAACTATTTCGGTACTGTGTTGGGCCGCCACTTGATGTCAAAATCCTGAAGTAAAACCAGTTGAGAACCACTGAACTAGAGATAAATCAGCAGGGTGGGATGTGGAGATGAAATGAGGGGAAACAGAAAGAGCAAAAAAGAGGGTGATCTGTTGCGATCTTTCAAGGGAAAGTGTAGCTACACTGGCTGAAGTGTTTGAGCCTGGCAGCACAGGCCCCTCAGAAAACCGAGTCCCCTTTCACTGTCTCCACTTTCTCTTTTATTCGCTGTCCCCCCTCATCTACTTCTGTCTGTCTGGAATAGATTGGTTATGATTGCTTTTTGCTGCAGGCACGAGAGCCAGTCTCCTCAACCGTACCTTACAAGCACACATACACACACGCACAATCACATTTTCACTCCTCTACATTCTCCATTATCACTTACATATACACAGCCTTAGAGAAGACAGAGCTGTAATATCTTTGCAGGCTTTTCTCTCTCTCTCGTTCTCTTGCTCAGAACATGAGTTCAGCCCATAAAAGAGAAGGCCTCGGGCTGCAGAAGCTGGATTTAAACTGGACGCATCTATAAAATCCTCAATCAGCCAGAAACGAGAACAAAGAACCTGTAATTGGATAGTTTTGTGCTTTACGTTGTGTGTGTGTCTTTAGGGAACAAGAAAGGAGGGGCTAGTCGTCCGGTTGTTGAAAAGTCACATAAATGGAAATCTTGTCTGGCTGTATTGTGTGGAAAGGCCTTGAACTCGGTGTGCGAGTGTGTCCAAAGCAGTGTCTTCCTGAATTTCAATCACTTAGACATCCGCTAACCATCTAGGAGACATTAGCCACAGCCCTGGCTCGCTCTTCTTTCAGCAGATGTTAATGTGCTTTTATGCTAACTCTGAGCATGAAGGGAATTGGGTTAGGTGCTTGGCGAGTACTGCAGGCGGCTGAAGCGTTGCTTGGATCTGCACTTAGCGGTTCACAGCTAGCTCTCTGCGGGGCTTTAGCCTAACACTTACACAAGTCTCACTCGTTCCACTGCATAGGTACCTCCTGCCTTTCCACGGCAGTCAGATAGCATATAGCTTCTTCGCAAATTAGCCACAAACATGACTGTTTTAATGTGAAATGGAGATGTTTTTAATGTGCTCTGTGCCAAATTCCAGAAGAGTTCTCGAGCGCAGCTAATCGCCTGCATTAGCATGGCGCTTCCACACTTCCACCTTCAATAATACATGTTATATTAAATGGAGGAGGCTAAGAAACCTTCCCTCGTGTCCTCCTTTCCTGTGACCTCGGATGAGACTGAAAGGTTTCCACTGATCTCTCTTTCACTCTCTCTCTCTAAGAACTAAAAAAAGAAAGATTTTCCTAAGAGTAAAGCGGTAGTGGTTTGCTTTGTTCACATCTGGCAGAGTCTGGCGTTAATCCTGCTCAGCACACTGGATGAGAGAGCAGTGGATTATGGGAGGAATAATCTGCACTTAGATTTTGAGCCTTCCAGATTTTAACTTGAATTCGTCTGATGTGACTAAAGCTCAGTGGCACAGCTGTTCAAGGAAAGGCAAGGAAACATTTCTTAACGATGGATGGAAAATAATCTTTCAAGATTTCAGATTATACAAAAGTAACGATTTACAAAGATTTATAAATACTGTAGAGTAAGTTTGCCAGAAAATATGATTTTTGCAAGCTTGCACAATGTCAGTGCAATAGTTGTTTCCTTATATGGAAGACAAAAGCCTTTGAGACAGAATTTGTCTGCAAAGTCAAAGGGTCATGAATACAGGAATGACTATATCAGAATATATAATATATGAAGGGTTACTGAAGTATTCTTATTTTAGAGGGTCATGACCCTCGATCAGGGCAGCAGTGGGGAGAAAAAAAACAAACAAACAAGGTAAATACAAATTATAAAATGCAACATCAAACATGAAAAATCTAAATACAAAATGTCAACACATTGTGCTGAAAAAAATATTAATCACAGAAAAAAATAAAAAATAAATGAAAATAGCAACAATGTGCCAACATTATATTATAATTATATTATACTCACTGTATATTTTGATTTTACAGGGTTTTTTATTATTATTTTACCACTATTAGTTATTTTTGGGTGTTTACCACATTACCACATGAAACTCATATTACAAGTCTTGTCTACTCAATTTTTACAGGTAACACAAAAGTCTTCTGTCTAATGGCTAATTACAACAAACACCAGCATCCAACAGTTGTTGGATTTTGGTGGATCAGTATGTTAATCATGTTTGCTTTTGTTTGTGACTGTTTTCACTGACTGAACATGTTTAATCGGGTCTTGGACAATGTTTGCACAGTCTGCTCTGATTTTCCAACAAACCTTTGACGTAATCAGACTTTACTGCAAATCATTGCTTAGGTGACGTGGTACAAAAAGCATCATTGCCAACTCCATAGAATTAAATGTCCACAGAGATGCAATGAGCATAATGCAAATCTACAAAAACTAAAGGTAACAGCTTTGTATAGGGACCAATTCTCACTATTAACTAGTTGCTTATTAGCATGCATATTGGCTGTTTATTAGTACTTATTCTATATTCTATAAGCACATATTCTATATGACCATATTCTACATCCCTAATCCTACCCAATACCTAAACTTAACAACTACCTTACTAATTATTAATAAGCAGCAAATTAGTAGTTTATTAAGGCAAAAGTCGTAGTTAATGGTTTGTTATTAGCGAGAATTGGCTTTTAAAATAAAGTTTGACCAAACCAAAAATATCAATGTTCCCTTAATGTTATTAACTTCATGTATTAATTATTGTTAATTATAATCAGAAAACAAAACACAAATAAAAGTAAAACAAAAAACAAAACAAAAGCAAAGCAAACAAAAAACGTCCCAGGTTACGTATGTAACCATGGTTCCCCGAGGGAACGAGACGCTGTGTCGGAAAACGCTAGGGGAACGCCTTCAGCGATACCAAAAACTCTCCATATCTGCTTCACCACCTCGGGGTGAAGCATCCATGCCCCGGGCCTCGGCCCCTGCCTCGACAGGATGTCTGCTCCCGTATTGAGATGCCCAGGAATATGAACTGCCCTCAGTGAGAGGAGCTTGCCCTGGGACCACACAAGGATCTGGTGCGCCAGCTTGTATAAGGGTCCAAACCTCAGGAACTTCCTGTGACTGGGAAGGATGGAGACATGGAAATAAGCATCTTTTAGATCTATCGTGACAAACCAGTCCTCGGACCTGATCTGAGACACGACCTGTTTGACAGTGAGCATCTTGAACTTCAGACGCATGACTGAGCGGTTCAAGGGTGACAGATAGCTCGCAAGCGTCTGCTCTACCCGGGGCATCGCTCTGTAACCGCATTCACTCAACCCCGCCACATTTCCATAATAATCAGAGGCGGGGACGAATAAGCGGGCCAAGAATGGTTTCTTCCAGGATCTCGACACCTCGGTGTGGAGATCGGGAAAAAACGGCAGGCGTGGAGGTAGCGACTTAGCACACAGAAAGCATTCATTGAGTTTGCTCTTCTGCGGTTCAGCCTGTTTCTCTGCGGGCCACTCAATGTTCAGCTTGGCAACCGCACGAGTAACTACCTCCAATAGCTCCTCATATTGTGGGGATTGAGGGGGCGAATCCTCAACGCTTTCCACATCAACCTCCTTTGGAGCTGCTAGCTGGGTTCCCTGAAGCGCGGACAGGCAGGAGACAACCGAGCTAGCTGCTCGAGAGACCCCCGAATGGGTGGTGAGGCTCTCAGCTCCGCTACGTTCCCGGGCGGAAAATACAGTGAGAAACACTCTCTCGGTCCCGCTGCGGGGGAGCGCGAGAGGCAACGTTCTGCTTTTGGACCTCCCTATATGAGGAGCTGGTACCCCGCTGGGGCTGCTCCCGCCCAGCAGCCCCCAGAGCTATAGAACGACAGAAGCAAACCAAAGATAAACAAAGCAAAGAAAAAAGAAAAAACTAGAAAAAAAACCTAAACAAAACAAACAAATACTAAACAAGAGCAAATAAAATTAAACAAAAAACAAAAGCAAAATAAATAAATAAACAGAGGCAAATCAAAGCTAAACAAAGCAAAGCAAACAAAAAACTAGACAAAAGCAAATCAAAGCTAAACAAAACAAATAAAAACTAAACAAAAGCAAATCAAAGCTAAACGAAGCACAAAAACAAAACAAAACAAAAAGCAAAAAATGAAAATCTCTTTTGATGTAAACACTCATACACAATATTAGTAGACAAACCAGTGAACGTATAAAAAAGTGTTTTAAAAATAGGTTATGTTCTACGCAGAACCAAAATACAAGCTTCTTCTCCAGGGCTTCATCCACAGTATATTCCTTTTCAGTCACCATCATTAAAAGAGAACAACTGAAAGCATAAACGCATGTTCATCCCTCTATTTTCCAAAGCTTGTCCTATGTAGGGTCACTGGGATGGTGGAGCCCTTCTCAGCATCTCAGGCCACAGACAGGAGAGCACCCTGGACAGATGGACAGTCCATCACAGGACTAATTCGCACATACAGACAATTTAGCATATCAAGCATACCCGTCTTTGGATTGTGGGGGACACCAGAGCACCCTGATGAAACCCACACCAAACTCTGCCCCACAAATGCATGTTTGTTACTACAAATGTGTATACAGATTGTTTGTTAGGGAAGTACAAATCAGCATTAATAACACCCCACCAATAAAATCACAATCTCATGCATATTAATGCAAAAGAAAGCAACCAGACTGGTTCATTTCCAGCTGACCAAAAGCAGGCTGTGTTAGCATAACCAGGAGAAAAGTACAGATGGAAACCATTTCACGCTTAGGCAGGGTGTCTAACAAGAAGGAAGATGCATCCAAATGAATACAGATCCCTTGAAGAAAAGAAGAAAAGGCAGGGAGTGAATGAGGGATGCTGATGAATGCAGTTATCGGGTGTGTATGTGTGTGTGTTAGTTCATTGTACTCACTCTTGAGAATGATTACACTTAAAGACACTAACGATGTTCTCTTTCTATGCCACCAGACAATGCAATTAGCATCAAATCAATGATTCGGATCCCTGAAAGTCATTATGCCCTTAACTTTTTCCTCTTGTCCTCTCTTTATTTCTTTTGCTCTTTTGTGAATGTATGTGTGTGAGAGTTTGTGCATTCTTTCTGATCTCAAAGATGCAATATGCGTGAAGTATTGGGTGTACGCATTTGACAGTCTTTCGAAATCTACATGCAGTATTTAGTAAGTTTCCAAGAAATGCCTAGAGAAAGAGTGTATTTGTGACAAAGTTTTGGGTTTTAAATCCCACTCAGGTTTTAATGGACAAGACACATCAGAAGAACATCTTTTTCTGCAAAATCTCACTGTAAACAAGAGCGTGCTGCACAACATGATGTAAAACTACAATCTAGCCGGCAGTTTCGTAGCATCTGTATGAAGTCGGTGGAGAAGGAGACGAAAGAAAAGAGAAAGAAGTGTAGGGAGAGCAATCGCATTTTGAAGCCTTGATCAGAGGACTTTGCTCCCACATCCTGCTGGTAACTTGCGTACATATGGCCAAAAAACATCCCTCCAGCTCATGGTTGCCATGACGACACAACTCCGCTCACAGTACGTCCTCATGAGACATACAGTGCAAATATATTCTGAAACAGGTACTCGTTTATTCTGGAACAAACATCAGACTAACATGTGCATGCATGCACAGACATGCACAGATACACACAGACGCATGACACTCCAATTATCACACTTCACATTTGCTCATCAAAAAATTGCAGCTGAGCTAAAGAGGGGTAAGGGTTTTAAAAAAAGAAAATCATTTTGCGCTAATATTTTCTCCATCATCAGGGGCGCCTCCATATGGGTTGCCTACTATCTGATTGGCCACCCCAGGTGTCACTTCAAAATGCTAAATTATGATTGGCTATCGAGTCAGAGGCAGACCTTCAATCAAACCACATAGAACCTCTTTAGTTTAAATTATAACTGAGACCACTGTCAATTGCACTGCATTGTCACATTTGTGATCCAGAAGTGCACCTTTGGCCTGTGAAAGTCAAGGAGGCTTGAAGTAATCAGATGTGGAAGCGCTACTCTATAAATAATGATTACGTCCACTGCAGACACTGTGATAATGTGTTAAGTGGAACATGACACCAAGTGCTATGGTCATCTGTTTTCTCCTTGACATGGTCGGATGTGTCACATCACCTCATATCTGGTTATATTCTGCGTATTATGCTTTGAGTTGAAAGCAATGTCTGAAATATTTACTGTGCATATAATAATGCTTTACTGGAGAAAATCAAAACTGAACTGATACTAAACCTAAATGTAAATTAATTGGTAATAAAATTAATTAAAATGCAGGATTAAATACAATATTTAATAACACATTTAATAAAATAAATAATAAAAATGCATTTCAAACTACACTTTTATATTTTTTATAAATAGAAACAATATAAAATATATGAAATTAATATATTTAAATTCTTCTTCAAGTCAAGTCAAGTCACCTTTATTTATATAGTGCTTTTAACAATACAGATTGTGTCAAAGCAGCTTTACAGTATTAAATAGGAAAATAGTGTGTCAATAATGCAAAAAGACAATAGTAAACACTCAATTTTCAGTTAAAGGCAGTTCATCATTTAATTCAGTGATGTCATCATCCAGCTCAGTTCAGTTTAAATAGTATTTGTGCAATCAAGTCGACGATATCGCTGGAAATTAAGTGTCCCCAACTAAGCAAGTCAGACGTGACAGCGGCAAGGATCCAAATCTCCATCGGTGACAGAATGGAGAAAAAAACCTTGCGAGAAATCAGGGTCAGTCGGGGGGCCAGTTCTTCTCTGGCCAGACAAACCATCAGGTTGTTCCATGCTGCAGCAAAGTTAGATTGTGCAGAGGACTCATCTGGTTCCTGTGGTCTTGTCCTGATGGTCGTCGAGGTGAAGAGGTCATCACTGGGGAACTGTCTCTGGGGATTATCTTGTTGTCCTGATATCCGCTGACATTCAGGGCTGTAGAGGTCATCTCTAGGTCCTGATCCGGGCTTGATCTGGGCTGGATACGGACTGGATCCGGGTGACTGCAGTGACCATCTGATCTGGATACAGACTGGATCTGGTGGCTACAGTGACCTCTGAATAAGAACGAAACAGACTAATATTAGCGTAGATGTCATTCTTCTTACAATTTAACAAGTACATTGTGTGTTATGGGAAGTGTTTCCGGTTCCGGTTGACCTAATTAATGCAGCCTAATAATCCTTTAACGGATTTGAATATTAGAAATGTGTTAGTGTGTTATATGTAAGCCATACAGAGTTCTTCTCTGTAAAAACTACATTTTCAACTACACTGATTTTCTCTATAAATAATATAGAGCAATATGGAAATATTACATGAAATTAATATTAGAGTTAAATTATTATTATGTAAATTATTAAATGATTTTAAATTATTATTATGTTATGCTCTTTGAATATTATTTTTAACAGTTGTCTGAACAACTGAACTGATACTAAATCTAAATGCATTAAAATACAGAATTATTAAAGAACAGACTATACAAAATGTATAAGAGATACTGATACAAATACTCATATATGTGACCCTGGACCACAACACCAGTCATAAGTAGCACAGGTATATTTGTAACAATAGCCAAAAATACATTGTATGGGTCAAAATGATTGATTTTTCTTTTATGCCAAAAATCATTAGGATATTAAGTAAAGATCATGTTCCAAGTAGATATTTTGTAAATTTTCTACCGTAAATATAACAAAACTTAATTTTGTTTAGTAACGAAATGCATTGCTAGGAACTTAATTTGGACAACTTTAAAGGCGATTTTCTCAATATTTTGATTATTTTTTTTTGCACCCTCAGATTCCAGATTTTCAAATAGTTGTATCTCGGCCAAAATTTAAAATATTTTATAAATAATAAAAACCTCATTTAAAAATTATTGTTAAAAAAGTTATGAAATATAATAATACTACTACTAATAATAATAATAATAACTTTTTTACATTATAATAATACACAAATTGTTAAATTATATAACAATATAATCTATAATTTAACAATTTGGGAATGAGTCTATTCCACACTGGGGCCACCCCAGTCATAAAATCTAGACACTGCACTGGCTTCATCACATTTCTATTGTAACACATTTGGAAGAGACAAATAGCTTGGGCCTTGAGTCCAATGCTGTAACATTATAGAGTGGCATTTGGAGAGATGACTGGGGGCCAAACTGGGCCAAAAGCCTCCTCAGAGCTTCATCTCTGGATTCTGACTGTTTGCTCTGACGTCCAATGGCAAATCCGAGACCATTCAAACTAAAGACCTCATCTGCCCAGCCGTGATGGTCTGACACACCAAATATCTCTCAGCCAATGAAATCACACGAGCGAGAGCTTTCCAGCAAGGCTTTGTCTTGAGTATCTATGCTAGAAACATTAAAGGGCTCATAATGTCATTACAATTTCAAGCAAATCAGCCTTATAGCCCCGCGCTGTGTGCACAGATTTGCCACTTTTATCTTAGATTGAACACATATAGTTTTCTCAGCATGACACAATGAACATTTCTGCTCTTCTTGCGAGAGGGTAATGTTTCGCATATATCATTGCAGCCTAATGAATCTGCGGAGTTCAGCTGAGGTCTCCTCCTGCCTGTATGTTTGAGGCGGTTTGTGTGTGTTTGAGTGTTTTGAGGCTTGTTTATGATCGCAGCATGAAAACAGCCATGTTCTGCATTTCCCTGCTGCTACTTAAACTCATCTCGGTGGGACTGAGACCTGAATTTAAAAAGAGTCTCAAAGTAAGCACAGTGCAGAAGCCTGTGAGTCGTTCCCTGCAGCTAGGGAAAAAAAAGCACTTGCAGACCTGAAATAGTAATTATTGGTTACCTAATAAAAGGCTGTTTTGTTAATAGCATGTCCGGATGAATTAGCAGTTTGGCTATGGATGGTGAGGCCCTCTTTGTCCCTCAGGGATAGTTGCCAAAACTGACCTACCATTGCTAAGATTACATACACTGGAACGTTTAATAAAAATTATATATAAGGTAGAAATATGTACAAGCAATTTAAACAGCAGTTTGTTTTTCTTGTGCTCATGAGCATATTGTACACAGGAAATATGAGCAAAGATGCATTTTCATTGTTGCTGCAGCTGAATGATTGACACCTAGGTGCATGGTGTGACATACTGTCCCTCACGGTCTCATTTTCATTGCCATTAGTGAATATGGCGTCTATGTATGACTGAAAACTACTGCTGTTTCTCAATGCCTTTGCCTTTTAAAAATCTTTTTGGAGTGAGGGAAAAATGGAATGATATTGAATCTATCAATCAACGGAGAACCAATGGAAAAGAAATGTCAAAAAATCTGAACCATTCTGAAATGTGAGACATGAAATGTGTGCCATCTTTAAAAAGGACACAAAAAAGTATGTGTAATATAAAAAAAAAATTGGCTAGATAGACAGACAAAAAGACTTAAAAAAAGACAAACATTTCCGAAAAGTCAGTTCCGAGGGTACTACACTCTAAAAAAATGATAATTAATAAATGATAATAAAAAATAATATTGGACTATTTGGCAACTCAGCGCTGGGTAAAAATTGGACAGAACACATGCTGGTGTCAGACTCTGTTCCATGTTTCGTGTGTGTCCTGCTCCCCATGTGCCTTCCCATGCCCTTATTTGGTTTGTTTCCTGTTCCTGTCCTAATTTAAGTTGATTCCTTCCCAGGTGTTTCCCAGGTTTAATTTCCATTGCTCCCAGGTGTGTCTCGTCATCCCCTCCTCCTGTGTGTGTGTATATAAAGTGTTCCCAGCCCCTAATTCTCTGTCCGATGTTGAAGGTCTTCGTGTATACGTCTTCCTGAGTTCGTCTCCCTTGGT
>NW_015627232.1:1111326-1118681 GCF_001515625.1 Sinocyclocheilus rhinocerous
GTGCTAGGTCAGTCAACTTATTGAAGGCTTTTCATTTTAAATAATAAAAATGCACTCAGAAATCTATTTTATATATAGGACAAGAACAGTTCATATACATTTTATTATTATTCAATGTCAAGTAAGTATTTTACTATCATACAATCTTCAAAAAACATTCAGTAAACGTTGTAGGACTTGACAGGAGCAGCAAGAGCAGCCAGTGGGAATATGTGGGAAGAAAACTGCTATTAGTATGTTGTTCCAGTTCATTAAGTGACTTATGAATTCATGACTTATATTCATATTTGAAAAGTTACATCAAAAACAGCTTTACCTCGTGCCATCTTGTCTCTCAGATTAGACATTTAAGTTTCAACCCGTCAAACGCATATTGTGACGCACATAAACTCTAAAAATGTGCATAAAAACCTTATGTGCTCAACTAAGAAAACATGCACATAAACTACGATGCGAACACTTTTACCGAATAAATTCCTTAATGCGCATCAAAACGACATGTGACTTTGCAATGGGACAGTATAAAACTGGACCAACCAACGGTCTGATCTCATGGCACAGCCTCTGAAATGCTAGTTTTGTCAAGTTAAAAGTCTTGTCAAAGTGCTTCGTTATAATTAACTCCCAGAACTGCGTTCCTAAACAGCAGTTTTCAAAAATAAGATAACATGACCGTGTTTCGTCTACGCGCTCTGAAGCTCGTAATTTATTGTATACAAAAACAATTATATACAGTGCCTTCTCCTACTGCAGCAAATTCAATTTTTATTTGCGATATTTAGCGAAAGTTAATCTGGAAGTGACGATTTTGTTCTTTTCAACTCACTGGATGGAAACGGTCCTTTATTCGCAACCGTTTTACGTGTTATTCCAATTTTGCCCATTAGTTTAATTCGTAACTTTGGATGGAAACATAGCTAATGGCACACTAGATCAAAAGCTCTCCTATTGTAGTCAGTGGAGCGCATGGAAACTTTGTTATATATAACAGCGAAGTTGCGTCGTGTTTTAGCCCTGGTCGCGCATTCGTTTGGCGGGAGCTGACACTTCCATGGTGGCTCCAGCGCGTCGTTCGCTTTGAGTGTAGATCTGGTGGATGTTGCGTTTGTAGAAGGCTAGCGTTCCAAGCAGACATAAGGTGGGACGTACATTTAAACAAAAAAGGAAAAATGTGAGACTACAGACGTTCTCCTATTTATAAAGTAATCATTTGATAGGAATACAATGTAATACAAACTTAATTTCATTCAGGAAGTTTCCCGTCAGTCAAGTTTTGTCTCAGGAAAGAACACAAAATGACCACTGACAAATTTAACCGGTTTGGCACAGTTTACCCAGCATCTGGGTTAAAAATATAACAAAGCATTTTTTAGAGTGAAGGTGTACCTAATAAAGTTGCCGGTGAGAATACTGCAAGCTATCTTTTCCACACTTGTGAGTACAACATATTTAGATGCCAAACATACTTTTAATTAACTCATGAGTGAAAAGGAGCACATCTCATCAGACCAATTTAGTAGGTCCAGTTACCCAACAATACAACCCCCTGTCAGGCATCGCAAGCACAGCTGGAAGACAGTGATCACCATGGAAACAGGCTAACAATTAGGACTGCTAGTGGGGCTAATCGTGCTGAAAATCTCTCTCCCACTTTTCAAAGAATGTGTGTTTGGGCCTGTGTTTATGCTGTTATAAAAGACCAACGTTTCATGCAAGAACAAGTTGTTTTTTTTATGTTATTTTTTTGGAAGTGATGTTTAGTGATATGAAGGTCCCAGCCATCCCAAAGAGAAAGGTAATGTTTCCAGCACAGTGAAATTCCTGCTCAAAATTCCGTCATGGAAAAGACGCAAATCAGTGAAACGTAAGGTCACTTTCTCCTTTTCTTGTGTTATTTCTGTCTGTCAGTCTCTTCTTTTGTGCTGTGTTTCATGTGCAATGAAGCAACAAAGCATTATTAATAGCACTGTTTGTGCAATTTGCTTACTGAATCGGGTGCTAAAACAACATACGGCATTATGCCAATGTCTGTACTTGGGTCATTGATAAGTTAAAGATAAAAACATAAAAGGAAAGATTACTTAAAGGTGCACTACATAACTTTAGATTGAGGTATAAAACTGCAAGTTACTCACTGAGGAACAGTAGGTCTTGTTCACTAATAATTGCATGGATTATTTTCTATGTACACCCACAGGAGAACTTCAAACAAACAAACAAACAAATAAATAAATACATTTCAGCTTAATTCACAACATGCATGTAACCACATGCATAATTTGCATAAAACATGCCCAAACCATCTCATATAAGGGCTTTTCACACAACCTTGCCTTTATAGTCTTTCGTTACTCTGAAAAAACATATGGTGCTCTCTAAAGATGCGCTCTAAAACTCAAAACTACTTCAAACACAATAAACATACAGACCTCTAATTAGTCTTCTGTAAATATCTATGAAAACATGTTCTGCCAAAAAATGTCACAATTACCTAATTTATTTATTTATTTTTGAATTATTATTATTATTATTATTATTATTATATTTTGTGGTGGAAACAAACAAACAAACAAAAACTAAATTGCAAGAAGTAAACTCCAAATTTAGAGAAAAAAGTCAGAATTTCAAGATATAAACTTGATACAAGTTTACATCTTGAAGAACATGATAGAAAAAAAACATCAAGAACATGATAGAAGCAAAATTAAATTAACTTCTTTATTTATTTATTGTGTGGTGGAAACTGACTTCCATGTGTTGTTATACTTTTATTACTCGTTTAGTGTATATGAAATATTTTTAAAATGAAATACCTACAGTATGTATCAAACTTAATCTAAACACGATTATAAGGCCACCCAGAGTATATGTGGTTTTAATTGTTCATTTTTCGTACAGATAGAAAATAAAACTTTAGTACAAATGTACGAAACTAGCATTGTTTTGGTAATTACGCAAATTGGGCTTCTGTTCAGCTCTTCTACAGATGAACATGATGGTTTCAGCTGTACCGGTGCATCCATTGATAGAGGCGATCATTTTATCAGAGCAGATGTCACAAATGATGTCAAAACTTTAAAAAGATAATGCAACAAAGTTTTTTTTAATAATAATAATAAAATATTAAGCCAAACTTTTCAGATTTTTTTTAACTTTTCAAATTCATTTGAACTTTTCAAAATACTTTTCTTCATAATGCAATCATGGAAGTTGTATCACCCTGACATTATTTACTTTATGCCCTCAAAAATATTCAAATATCTTTTTTATGCAGAATGTAAAAGAGTATTCAAGTTATTGTATACAAGAAATGTGCTATTTATGTATTTCTGAATTAATTAAAATACCCAAACAAAAAAACAAAGTGCAATGACATTAACCCTGCTACCAGTGGGCACACTATTCTTTGTGAATTCCTCTGTATAATAGTCTTAATAAGAGAAGAGAAGGCGTTTGAGGTAACGTCTTGAGAGTAGGATGCTGAGTGTTTGCCAGGGGCGAGCGTCAGGGTGCACTAGTGATGTTTTTTGAGAGTCAGGTCCTTAAGGCTTGTCCCCAGGCATAGAGCCGGTCCCCTACGCTGACTAACTCATCTTCTGCTCATCTTCACTATCACAGACGCTGTCTTTAAGTATTAGCCATTACTGAAGACAGATCACTGCAGAGAAAAACTAATACATCTAACAACTCCACTGTGTGTGTAAGATTGCATGTACAGATGCGAGTGTTTGCGAGTTGTGTGCTTGTGTGATCCCAACAAACGACACCATTTATGTCCTTTCTGTCTCCTTTACCATGTTATTCGCCTCTTTTAATCTGTCTTCCCTCCTTTATTTGTCATCTTGACTGCCTCAATATCTTCTTTGTACCCTCTCGCTTCTTTCTCCCTCTCTCTCACCCTCTCGATCCTCTCTCCTCCCACTCTCCTTGGCAGTCTCGTTCATCTTGTTCTTATCCTGATAGGGAGCTTTGAGATATGCTCCTGTAATCACAATGTAACTGAATTAGTCTACTACATCACACTTACTGAGTATATAACACACACACGCATATAATGCACACAAGGATGAGTGGATTCTACTGGCAAAACACAAATACACACACAGGAACAGATCTGCATAATAATGACCTTGTAAATTAATAAATGACATTGTAAATTACACTGCATGGCCGAGTAGGCAGAAACTAACCGATTACACAGGAATATCCGCTCTTTGCTGCCAGGGCTGCATGGAACAAAATATGGCATAATGGTTTGTTGTAGGGACTTACACTGTCCTAACCAGATAAAAGTTATCTCTTTCGTGTAAACAAGGATTTTTGTCCTAACAAGCCACAGCTTCAGCGAGAGACAGGATAGTATGTGGTAGCCCTGTCCACTGTGAAATCTCATTGGTCCGAAATCCAGCACCACAAAACTGTATATTATACTTCAAATATTTGTTTGTGTAGACTGGCTGAATTATATGGTCATATTATATGTGGGTTGTGCACCATTCAGAACTGAAATGAGAATGCCTTGATAAACTGACAAATTCCAATGAAATTCCTGAACTTTACAGGTGTTTCTCAGTCACTTTGGTATATTTCTTGAATCATTCTTAATATTTGCAAACCAGTATGTGCATTTCTCAAAATAATTCGAACAAACAGCACCACACAATGGAAAAAAGCCTGTAAATCATATAATGATACTTTAATTGCCTACATAGCCTAATAAGCGCTCAAGCACATGCATAAAGCTTGCCACAGCGCACCGGCAGAAGTACTGATTATGTACTGATACTTGAATGTAAGTAGACTGCATTAACATTTTAATAATTTGATAAACTAGTGCTTTCTCTGTTTTCGGTTTAAGAGATGAACTCGGCGACACTGACTCGTCATCTCCGCAGTAATGTCGCCTGTGTGCATGTTTCATACGGATTAATCTGAGAATATTGTTTTCCATTTGAATTGGTTCATTTGAAAGTAGACATTTCACTCTCTATAGATATATTTGTAATGTCTGCAAGGCAAAGATATACACTGAGTTTCGTGCTCAAGTTCACAGAGACCGAGACGGCAGAAAGCGCATCCTTTTTGTTTTCATTATTTTACAAAAGCGTGTTTTGTTGTTATTGTAAATGCAAACAAATAAATGTAGAGTATTTATAGATTTGAAAGATGTATTACTTATCTGTATTACCAAAAATGAGGGAGTATTTTAAGAGCAAGTGAGCGCACAGGCGCCTCCATCTGTCCTGCAGAGAGCACGCTACTGTTCAGCTTCCACACTCTGCACAGACACTTGAAAAGCGCGCATTTCTCTAGATTGAGTGGCCATGTAAAGTTGCTACTACTTTCATATTTCAGATGATAAGCCATATTTGAGGTCAGTGAATGATAGGCGAGCGTTTGGATGTCCTGCCCGATGTATGTTAACCATCTGTCCGTCATGAACTGCGTGACTTCGCCAATGTGGATTTTTTTATTTAAATTTTTTTTTTCTGTGACTAATAAGAGACTAATAAAATTTTGGTCGACCAAGCCTCTTCTGGTCAGCTAACGATTAGTCGACTATTAGGGGGCAGCCCTACATATCAGTGCCATCAGAATGACAAGTCCTTGTAGCTTTAAAGTGTGACATTAAAGTGATTATTACGTTTTGAATATGGATATTTTTCTTACAAAAACGCATCGATTCACTACAGGAGGCCTTTGTTCACCCCCAGGAGCCGTGTGAGACACTTTTTTTTATGGATGGGCGCTTTTTATTTAACTTCTTTTGGACTGATGCATGCAACACCCACTGAGTGGCATTAAACAGCTTGAAAGATCAAAGACAATTTTTTATATAACTCCGACTGGATTCGTCTGAAAGATGAAAGTTATATACACCTAGGATGACTTGAGGGTGAGTAATTTGTGGGCTAATTTTCATTTTTGGGTGAACTAACCCTTTAATGCACTTATTTTGTGAGTAGCTAAAATAGCAAAATCCACCAATTAGAAGAGGGCTTCCACATACTTTTGGCCATGTAGTGTTTGTCCTTTAAGTTCAAAGGAGCAGAGAGGAAAAGAAAATGAACGTACTTTGTTCTTCACAATGTTGTTTTATGTGTGGGTTGCAGGTGTGTGTACAGGGTCATCCGCTCCGGCTAAACACACGGATTGCACACTTCACTCCCCCGGCAGCTCCTTCAGCAAGGCTAATGCACTGACCTCATAGTTCAAAGAGAGACAAAGAGAGAGACAGGACGGCGGAGATTGAAAGGGTAAAGCGGAGAGGGCTAAAGACTGAAGGTGACATCCCAACCCCTTGTTCTCAAACAACATCCCTGAGGCGGTTTCTCATTAGGCTTCAGATTATCACATTATTGCCACGGAATCGTAATGGATGCTCTTTGCTGACCCCACAGGGCCGCTGCATGGCCATTACATCACCGGTTTAACCAGTCAAAACCAGTCTTTCTCTCCTTTTTTTTCTCCCGCCCTCTCTGTTTCTCTGAAAGGTTTGCTTGAGAGACTTTATGTCAGCTTTTATGTAAGAATTTCTTTCAGCTTGTTCCAGTTCCAGAAGTGTGTGCATATGTGTGTGTGAGTGTGTGTTAGAGAGACGGAGCCCTTGATTTTCACAGCTCAGTTCAGACCTCAGTGAACCTCTGAAGATCTCAAATCTCAAATGGCATCATTAAATGTAAAAAAACAATTCTTTCAAGTGTTTGTTTGGTAATAAATACCTCTATAAGTCTGTCGTTGTGATTTCTCTGTAACTTAGTAGTAACTTTAACTTAGTTGACCTTAAAGTGATCAGGCTGACTAACAGTTATATAAAATAATATTTTTTATTTCAATAAAATAACTTATATTTTCACTACAGTTCAAAAGCTTGAAGACAGTACGATTTTACTTTACATAAATTAATACTTTCATTCAGCAAGTCTGTATTAGATTGTTTACAAGTGACAGTAAAGACTTTTATAATGTTGCAAATGATTATATTTCAAATACAGTAAATATTGGCTCTTTTAAACTTATTCTATATTCATCAAAGAATCCTAAAATATTTTTATCCTAAAAATGTAGAAATAGTTATATTTCTACAAAAATGTCAAGCAGCACAACTTTTTTGTTTGTTTAATAATTCAAAATGTTTCTTGGGCACCAAATTAGCATCATTTCTGAAGGATCGTGTGACACTGAAAACCTGAGTAATAACTGCTGAAAATTATTACAGAAATACATTTTAAAATGTATTGCAATTTTTTTTTACTACTTTTTAACTACTCATTGTGTATATCACCGATTTTTTTTTTTTTATAAAAAAAAAAGAATTTAAAAAGCAGGAAAGAGGAAACATCACAACACACAAT
>NW_015627232.1:1118712-1150353 GCF_001515625.1 Sinocyclocheilus rhinocerous
CACAATGCAGCCATATATATATATATATATATATATATATATATATGTAGGCTATATATACTTAATGTAGTTTTTTTTTACTTGGTTAGAAGCAGTTAATTTAGTTTATACCACATGAAGCACATTTTTACAGTGCCGTTTTTTTTTAGCATGATTTGAGATAAAGAAAGTATATTTATGATGGTATTTTTTAAAATATAAAATATGTTGCTGTAATGTAACTTGACAAACAGTTTTAGAGATGTCTTTCCCCATTTAAGTACATAGGAGCTGTATGCCTCCATAGAAAACAGCTGCCCCGGGGTGTTACTAAGATGGCCACAAAGTGAACTGACTGGCCTAAAAAAGACTTTGATTGCACTGAGGGTTTTGAGGCAAACTAATCTAATCCTTTGTTCGCTTTTTGTACTGTGGTACATCACAGAGATTAAGCCACAGTAATGAGAGAGAAAGACAGTTAAACTGAGACAGTGACTGTAGAGATGAACGAAAACAGAACATGTCTGATCATAGTAGTGATTGTATCTGTGACGTTAGAGTTTTATCAGCACTGTAAACACATTACTGTGTATCCCCACGACAGACAGAGAGGGAGATTTACACAGATATAGTGATACAATTATCAAAAGTAAATGTCATCGTTTGACGATTTCCTTATTTAGCGTTAGCATATTCTCATACTCACAATAGCATGGATTGTGGAAACACACTTGCACACATTAGCAACTGGACATTGAACCACTGACTGAATCTCAGAGTTAATTGGACTGACTATCATGATCTACAGTGGCATCACTGATGGTATCCATGCAGACGTGAAGCAGTAAATAAATCAGCTCAATTCAGTTAGCCAAAGTGTTCATGTTAGAGAGATACTAAATGTACTAAATGTCTTGCTCTCTTTTTCCAGATTAACTTTAGCACACACAATATATAGACTTCAACTGTTCACTTTTACTGCATCTAACCTACACGCCAGGCCTATGAGGTTCACTGAAATGCTTTGCAGAACATCAAAAATCATATTAGGGGCTGTTCGCACAAAACATTTTTGCTGTTTAAAGGCAAGATGTTTGTACAATAGTACCAAACTGCAGTGCTGCAGCAATGATGAATGGAAAAGAACTCAGGGTCTCAAGATACATTTTTAAAAGTGGAACTTCTTAAAAATGCTGCGGTCATGTGTGAGATGCTGAAAAATCTGCAAGACTTGGTCAAAAATGCCCATGTAATGCATATTTACATAGAAAAACAATTAGAAAACCAGCACAGTGGAACACAACACACATTTTCAGTAATTCAGTTGGTTATTAGCTGACAATGCTTGGCTAACATAAAGTACACTACATATGCTAGAGGTAAGTGTAGAGGCAACAACTATGCACTATTTTCATGTCTATATCATATTGGATAAAATAACTACAATTTGCAAAAAAAATCATAATAGTTAGCTCTCTTTCATCATAATATCATAATCAATTGAACAACAAAGGTGTGAATTGTAAATGATTTAACTTTTGGTTTGAGTGGGTGTTGCCATTTTTGCCATGTCCTAAAATAGGGCAATTAAGAAATATTCCAGGTGTTTCTTAGTATGTTTTTTCTTCTTTTTTTTTTTTCTTCATATGATTTTCCCTAATCGAAATGTTTCAAACAAAACATTATTTTTGTAATATTTTATTGGGAATACTGTTTTTATTAGCAATAATTTTACAGCTTTTCCAATTAATCCAATAACTATAACACACGTACATTTTTGAGCAAACATCACAAGATATACAAGGCTGACACCACATTTCCAATCATAATTTTTCTTAAGGTAGCGTCCTTTACATTTTTAAATGAGTGTCAGATTTGACTATGGATGATTTTCAGTGACTTCTACAGTGCATTCTACTTTCACTGTGCTGTTGTCATTTTGGTGGTTGCATAATTTGACAGACTTTGATCTTATTAAAAACAAGTGAAAGAAAATGCCTTTGTCAGAAAATAAAACATACATAATAGAGTAGTGAGCAAATAGTTACATAAATATTATATTTGAATATTTTTAGTTTAGTCCAGCATAATGTATAGTAATCCTCAAAGGCAGCAGAGTGACATCTGAAATACGGAACAAGAGTGACATTTTGGTGGTGTGTGATTAAAGTCACAAGAGTCATGTTTCCTCGTGAGTGTTCTTCTATAAAAATACTTCCTTAAATCACAACACAAGTCTCTTCCTTTTTTAAAGGTTACAAAGTTCAAAAGTTACTACACAGAAGAAATTACCCCTATAGTTTTTTTCTCTTTTTCATACTATAGAAGAACATTCTTCAAAATATCTTCTTCTGTGTTCAGCAGAAGTAAGAAAGTACAGGTTTGGAACAAGTGAAGGGTGAGTAAACAATGACAGAATTTTCATTTTGGGGTGAACTATCCCTTTAATTAACATTCATATGTGACGTTGCTTAACATTTAGTGTTTGTACTTTCAAAATGTAGGAGTCAAAGTGAGTTCAAACATTTCCACAGATCATACATCATCTTACATAATATCAACGCATTTGACACATCCTGTAATTAAAAACGTCCTGGCAAATTGAATTCCTGTTGTGTTTTCATTTAGTATTAATTTGGGTTTCTCCTTGTCACCATTCATCTTTTCATTATCAGTGGCTGCCCTTGGCAACTACTTTTTAAGCTGTTCTTTCTACGGAGTCACTGTTGTTGTTTTGATGTGATTGTTGTGCTGTCACACATCCTGCAGCATCCTGCAGTTCCTCAGGGACTGCGCTTGCACCTTAATGCACTAAGTCAAATCCATTAGAGACCCATCACTATCTAATTACTGAGTTTTCAGCTAAACACGCACGCACGCACGCACACACGCACACACACAGACAGACAGACAAACAGTGAAATGCAGAAAAAAAGTGTCTTATGGGAGATGAGTAGATGACCTCCCACATCTACCCTTCTCTACACTCAAGAAATGAGAGTTAGGCAGGAGGATGGGGCGAGGGAGATTTGACAGGCAGAAATCTCTGGCCCATTACATCAAGATCGATACCGCAAGTGTAAACATGGTGATATATAGGTCCTACCCGTCTGCCGGGTAATTAGAGTGTCAAGGACAGCGCCATGTGCCAAAGTCTTTGAGCTGGAAACCTAACATATCGCCATTTCTTACTATTCGAAAAGCGGCGAACAGGCTTACAGGGAATGTACTTATCTCGAAAATCCTCATGACTTGGTACGATCGCACAGCACCTGTTGATGCTCGACTTTTCTTCGGGATTTTAAGCTGATCCACCATCAGATACAGCAGCACAAAGTGGATAAAGTGCTGCTGTAAGTGATTTAGATCTTCAGATCAGGTGCCCTATAGTGTCCTTTTCGTCATCCTCCGTCTTTCTTTGCCTTCGTTCGTCGCTGTCGGTTGAGGACGTGTTCACGGAGGGGAAGGGAGGGAGGTTTCGGCTTTACGACCATGACCGTGTTTCACAAAGGTCGCTAAATGAGAAAACATTGTGGGAGGCTAATCTGACATTTACATTAAACTCTCAACTAAATAAACAAGAACTAATAATTACTGGCTGACTAGAATGATCCGGAAGAGAACAAACAAGCTGTTTGGGAGCAGAGTATGTGTGATTTTGCCAGAAGCGAGGAGCCTTTGTGTTTGTCTTTCTCGCTCCACGATCGCTTCGATGCCACTCCATCATTAGCATAACGCGTTAATGGCCCATAATGTCAACATTTCAGCCATATGCTGATAATTTATCTCCCAGAGACTTTTCATTTTACCCAGAAGGCCATGGGGCATCCAGCTGCCTTACTTAGGGCCGAGCAGGGCATAAATCTCATTGACTCATGGGAAATGGTGTATGCGCTGATGCTGGTGTGTGTGTGTGGATACGCAGTGCCAGTATGACTCAGGTGACCTATGACTGGACACTGTGCCATCATGCAGTTTTATTGTTTAGAGGAGAGTAATTGAAAGATAAAACCATGACCAAATAAAACACTGGAATTAACTTTGCACAAACATGTGAGCGAGTGAGTGTGTGTGTGTGTGTGTGTGTGTGTGTGTGTGTGTGTGTGTGGCTGAGTCATCAGTCAGTATCAGATGACACCCGTGGCGGCCCTATTTCACCCTGCTTACCCAGCAGTAATTCCCCCTGCTGTCTGACTACTGAATCACAGACACAATAATAAATTGACATTTACATTAAACTCTCAACTAAATAAACAAGAACTAATAATTACTGGCTGACTAGAATGATCCGGAAGAGAACAAACAAGCTGTTTGGGAGCAGAGTATGTGTGATTTTGCCAGAAGCAAGGAGCCTTTGTGTTTGTCTTTCTCGCTCCACGATCGCTTCGATGCCACTCCATCATTAGCATAACGCGTTAATGGCCCATAATGTCAACATTTCAGCCATAATTACTTACTAACTAATAATAAAAGTGAAGTCCCTTCAAGGGAAGTCAGCTGAACTGGTGGCCATCTTGGGAACACACTCGGGCAGCTATTTTTAGTTATGCAAGCACAGATTCTAATTGACGAGGAAGTACGGAAATCTCAAACGCCTTTCCAAACTCACATTTCAATGAAATATTTCAAATTAGTAAAATAGGAAAAGTATGATAAATTGATTTTTTTTTTATTATCAAATAACAGTAAAAACTGTATTTAGCTAGATTTAACTTGAAAGCTAGATCTGAAAGGAACTGGTAATTCTAGAATGATTGGGTGACGCAGTCCATCTGCATAGAAAGTAAGCTTAAAAATTTCCCAAGGCTTTTTTTGAGTGCAAACTATTGATTTTATTATGATTATTATTCAAGTAAAATATTAAAACAAGAAATATGTTGCAATAAATAATACCATTGTACTGTAAAATAAATACAAACTCATATTTCAATAAAATATTTCAAATCAATAAAAAATTCACAGTAAATGTATACTATTGTATCGTTTCTTATTCTCAAATAATGATAGAAATACATGTATACATGATGCTTTGATTTTCTGTAATAAATTGCGATATGAAAACAAAACAAAGCAAAGCAAAACAGGCATTTTCACCAGATGACTTGAATAGCTATATTTGAAAAGAATTGTAAAGAATAATCAAATAATAGAGTTTAATTCTAGTGATTTTGATCTGCATAGAAAATAACCATTGATTTTTATTGTGATTATTATTAAAATTATTGAACAAAATAAAATATATTACAATAATGAAATAATTTAATCAAATAATAAAATTTTTAGCATTTTATAGTAGGACTGTAGAATTTTATCACTAGTATTTACGTCTCAATCTCTTCATTGTCAAAAATTAAACCATTACACCTTTATTTTAAGAGATTTCCAGCAAATAATATATATTTGCTGTCAGTTTCAGAGTGAAACACCATGAAGGCACAGTGTTCATTTACACACATGCAGCTCATGAAACAGTATTTCAGCATCTTGGAGCAGATTGAGTCAAAGTGCTGTATAGGAACCAAGGTGCTTAATACGCTGAAACACTATCTCTGAAACCAAAAGTTCTCAACATTTAATGACAGCATTACTGCAACTAGCATTACCAAAAGGACAGCCATAAAGTGGTCGGTGCTGTTAATCGTCTGCACCTTGGCTGCACAACATATCGGAATAAATTCTATATAGCAAAATGGCTGTGATAATTAAATTGCAGTCTTCATAAATATATGCACTACTATTAGCACTTTTATTTTGAGGGCGGGACTTACAAAAGCCATTATTTTGTGTTAACCAATTTCTCCCATATAAAAATGTAAAAAAAAAGGGGGCAACTCGGATTCATCAAGCTAACCGAAAAGTTTGATCACCCTGAGTTGCAAAAAAGAGCATAAAATTGTGTAAAATGTTAATGATGTACCAGCTGAAACCAGTGGGCAAAAGTAGATCATTTTCAGACCATTAAACAAATTACTTATTGTGGGCACTGCATTTCCTACAGCTTTTTAATTGCTTCAATATATCTGGTTTTGTCTGCCATGGTAAGGCTTCGGTTTATCAGATGCCATGCTGTTACGATGACCTGGACTTCATTTGACAACAGTTCCCTGCCCTCTGCCTCCCTCCCTGCTGCCCAGCGCTTTGACGGGACCCATGCCCACCTCTTTGACCTCTCTGATGAGGCACAGTCATTGATTGGATCCTCTCCCACAAATGCTCATGCTCATTTTGAATGTACAAGGTCAACAATTTAGATGAGTTTTTGATCATTCTTTGACAACACACAAGAGCCAAATCTATATACAAAAGAATCAACATCTATAATTAAATGACTTATTCATCATTAAAGGAATAGTTCACCCAAATATAAAATAAGATATTTTAAGAAATGTTTTTGTCCATATTGTGAAAGTCAATTGTTACGTATCCGGTCCATGAACTTCCGTCTGCTAGCCATCGGTCACCAAAACTATTTGGTTATGAACATTCTTCAAAATATATATTCTCTCTCTCTCTCTCTCTCTGTGTGTGTGTGTGTGTGTTGTGCAGAAGTAAGTAAGTCTCACAGGTTTGGAATAATAAATGTGAGTAAATTACTACTGAGACATATTCATTTTTGATTGAACTCTTCATTTAAATAGTTAGATGTATTAAAAAGAATAAGAACATATGCAAATTAAGAGTTTTTATTACCTGTATTATTAAAGGCTGTTACTTTAAATGAAATTGAATTAAAGTGTTTTGAAAATAATACTAAAGTGAATTAAAAAAATGGTAGTTGTCTCTCTCTCTCTCATATATATATATCCATGTTGGATGTTGTGGGTGAATACTAAGAAAACAGAAATTCAATAAATCCCTGCGGCATCCTGGTGATTGATGAAATAGGGCAAAGGAGGTGGTGTATGTCCAAATCACTGAAACATTTTTGAGCCACTGTAAACACATTTTTTGTATGCTTTCATTTTGTCACCAGATTTGACCCTCTGCCATTAGCTGCAACTTGACAGGTTATCATTATAAACACAAAATATTTGATAGGCAATTTTGGGGAAGTTGGGATTTTACAAGAACACACTCAAGTATAGTCCTCCTGGATCTTGTGGAAAAGGTGTAGAAGAATAACAGTTATCCAGTATTACAGTAGCTTCACAGGAATATATTACATTTTAAAATATATTGAATTGAAAATTGAAATATATTAAATTAGAGTTTTTATATAAAATTTTCCATTGTAATAATATTTCACTATATTACTGTCTTTACTGTATTTATTCAATTCAATTCAAGTTTATTTGTACAGCGCTTTTCACGATACAAATCGTTGCAAAGCAACTTTACAGCAAATTAAGTTTCTACAATATTTAGTGGTAGCTTACCAGTGGTGATGTCAGTTAATGTACATAAGGCAGAAATGTACGGAAAAATCAATTAAAGACGTAATCAAACAGACGATGAACACTATTAACAGCAATTATTATATGATGCAATCAAACTTATAGCAAAATGTGGTAGTTCTGTAATTTTTGTATTTATGGTAAAAAAACATAAGAGACTTCTTTCAAAAACATAAAAACTCATTCCAACCCCAAACTGTGATGTACAGTCTTCAGTGTCATGAATCTTCAGAAATACCCCCCCCACACACACACACACACAAGTAGGGATATGCCGGTATAAAATTTTCATGTTGCGATTAATTGCTCATGCTTTTATCACGGTATACAGTATTATCACGATATTGAAATCTAGTTTTAAAAAAAGTGTTGTCACAATACAGTATAACAGGTTTAATAACTTTTTTCTTATAACAAAATAACTGAACATTTAAATTAAAAAAAATTATACAGAAAAATGTATAAGTAAAAACATTTACACAGATTAAAGTGCAAAATAACTATAAATACCAATAGGTATCACTTTACAATAATACCTCATTAGTTAACCTTAGGTAATGCATTAACATTCACAATGAGCAATAGCTACATTTGCTACAGAAGCTAATCTTTAAAAAAAATATACAACTCTTAGTTCATGTTAGCTCATTAAATAACCATCGTTCAGTGTCAGGCCCGACGAGCTACAAATCACATGCAACTGAATGAGTGTCTGTGAGGATTTCACTCACCATCTGTAATATTCTTCTTAACATTTTGGTCCTTTCTCTGGCTAGAACTAGGAAAATCTTAAAAGTTTTGTGCTAATGAGGGTGTGTTTTAATATTTTGTTGTTGACACCTGCAGACACACACTGCCACTTCTGTACAAGCCCACCCGTTTTCCGATAAGTCCCGCCCTTCACCGAATCATTGTTTGCCATGATTGGACGGCTTGCATGAGGGGCTTCTAAGATGCCCAATCGTAGGCTGTCTGTAAGGAGCGTCCACCAATCATTAGAACGAGAGATTAGGTCAAAGGCGGGACTTGTCGGAATGGAGCCCAACAGTGACCGCCCACTTTTCAGTGCCCTTGATTCCGGAAGTATTTTCCCATTCATTTTTTTTCACTCAAGATAAAAAAAATCCACAGTAAAATGTTCAATATCTTAAACAAAGCCATCCGGCTGAGAAATTGTTTAAAACATTACAAATATTATTTTAAAGCAAACATATATTTGAAAACCGGAGTACCCGATGTAAGGTATTAGGCCATGAACTACGCATCCCATGAAGCATTTCGAATGACGTAAAATAAAAAAATTTTAAGTGCAGAAATAGTTAAACCCAGAGCCATAGAAAGAGAGAGTTGCGTCAACGGAAGTCCAAAACGCTCGATCGTCACGTGATTCACGTAGACCTCAAATAGTTCCAGGAAGTTCATAGCGGGCAATTGAAATACATTGAGTTGGAGAGACAGAACTGTGATTTTTGGTAATTAGTAGACAATAAAATAATTTATTTACATTATTTATAAAATAATGTATACGTAGTATATATATATGTAGATATATCAGTGTTGTTTTTAAAAGATAAAATCCTCTAATATTTGAGGATTAATGTGGTCAGCTATCCTTACCTGCCTTGTTAACATATTTTAGGCTTTAGTTACTGTGGTAAAAGTCCGTGTTTGCTATATAAAGGACATCCTGGTCTTCTGCCAAAGTAACTTCAGCCTCTCTATATAAATATAATTATATGTGTGTGTGTTCTTACAACTTGCTTGTTAGTCAAGTTCAATCACAAATATACCCGTTCATTGTCGTTTTACTAATCTCATGGTAAATGTTAAGTTTGTTGTCTTAGAAAATTTGTTCCAAATAAATGGAGTTTTTTATTAAGTGAAAACTAATCTTGTTCAATGTTTTTGATTCTTGTGCACCCCTCAGTTATTAATATATAAACATATATTTGTGGTATATTCCAATTTAAAACAACTTTAAAAAATGTTACACATTTAATCATATATTTTATGTATGTTGACTTTTGTTATGCACTTATTTACAGCAATCCCGTGCTTATTTACATCAGAGTGCGCATGCGTCTTTACAGCATACAGCGGTGTTGTGCATTGTGACCAGCTGATGGGAAAAGTATTCCTAAAATGCATTCAAAATTCTGTATAATTTGTAATAACTAATTATTCTCGGTATTTTGAAGTGCCCATGATAACAATATCGTGCATATTCATTATTGTGATATATCGCATTACCGAATACCGGCACAAGTCTACACACAGGTTTGTTTTTGTGAATTGTGGGGACATTCCATAGGCGTAATGGTTTTTATACTGTACAAACCGTATTTTCTATCGCCCTATACCAACCCTACACCTAAACCTACCCCTTACAGAAAACTTTCTGCATTTTTAGATTTTCAAAAAAACTCATTCTGAATTATTTATAAGCCTTTTGAAATACGGGGGCACTCAAAATGTCCTCATAAATCACCTTCTCGTTGTAATACCTATGTCATACCCATGTCATTAAACAAATTATCATAAATCACAAAAACGCACACACACACACACACACAGTATTGTGTAGATTACTAAACTACACTAAATGAATTGGCCTGAAACAGAATTTTAAAACTAACCATACGGCAGGATTGTTAACAAAACGTATTCGAGACATGACTTGAAAGACTTGGCCTTGAAAGTCTTGTCAAAGCTCGTGAACATATTGTGCTGTTGATGTGAATGACACCACAGTTGAGATCAGCACCAATAAAGTATTTTGATTAAAACCACCAGACCTTATTTTCACTCATGCCCTACAGCATCACGGGTACTTGAGCAAGAACAAATGGCTTCCAGCGAGAGTGCATTGACCTCCGATACAGTGTGAATACTCTGAATTGTGATTCATGCAGCGACAACCGTTTCAAATATCCTCTACAATTAAACTCTGTTAACCAAGGCGTTTATTACTTACAGTGGAAAACAAAAGCGACAACACAACGCACACGCAAAACCAAGCTGCTCCTAAGAGATTTGCCAACCCGTTCACAAATTTCAGCAAGCTCTGTAAACTCCTGGACCTCTCACAACTAATCAGCAATTAGAGAACTGGATCCAGAAGCTCTCTGACATTCAGCATCTGAATTAAATCATATGGCCTTGCAGCACTGAGAGAGGGAGAGAAGGGGGACAGATCGGGGGATAGAGACCCTACAGATGAGCGGGGATGGTTAAACGAGGTTAAGACACCATCATGCCCCATTTACATGACATTATGCAGACCTGCGGATGTCTATCAATGAGCCTATTCACTAAACAAGCCCTGCAATTAGCCATCGACACATCCCCCCCACACACAGCCTGTCACATTTCATTACAGCTCTCATCTGAAACAAAAGCATTAGCTGACACACTCATCATGTCCTGTGTGTGCGTGTGTGTCGCGAAATAACATTAGGCATGCGTTCAGTCGGTAGATAAGAAAATGAGTTTATCTCAGTGTGGAGTTCATATAGGATACAAACAGAAACACTCAGCAGTCTGAAGAACTGCACTTCATATCTCCACTATTAGAAGTTTCAGATGAAGACTTCAGACCTTTAGCTTTGCATTCAATAATTAGAATCATATAACATGACATCCTCTTTTAATCTAGTTCTTTTGCATAATCTAGTAAATTGTCTCACTGCCTACATACTGCCTTCTAAGGCAGCATCTTAACCATCATGACCTCAGATGACTGATTTGTACATAAGCAGCAACTAAATGTGCCTCACAAATAGCACTTTGCAAGGGAGATAAATCTTACAACGGATTTCAATAGAGTTTGACTTTAGCATATATATATATATAATATGTAAAGCATGGCTCACATAGAATTCATTTTCAAACCAAGCAGCTTTCTGTTGGTCAGAGTGGTGAATTCAACTGACCAACTTGAAAATTAGCAAAATCTGCATGGGGAACTTTTTCGCTCTCGTGCAAAACTCTGACCTATTGAAATTAATGAATTTTACTCGCAAATTTTCACAGATCAACAGTAAATGTGACCTTAAATGATATTTAATACTGCCTTAGATTTTGGCCAAAAGATGTTTAGACAGAAAAACAGTTGCTTTGACTGATATTTTATATACCAATATTCACTATTTTCTATTAACTGGTTAAAGTCTTCAGTATAAGGTTAAAGCACCACAATTTGGTGGGTCTCTATGGGATAACGTATAACAATGCCTATAAAAACACAGAAAACAAGAGTATTCAGCTTACACTTTTGATGCATAGTTTGCATAATCTAAAAGTTAATTATAAATAACTTTTTATATTACAGCCATTTATCAAGTGATGATTTGAATAAAATCTTCTGCTAAAAGCATAAATGTAAATGTAAGCGATATAACCCAAAACTGCCTGAAATGCATACAATATATGAGCATTTAAATTGCAGAACAATTTTGAATTAATATAATTAGCGTACACAATTATTAATAATAGTTAATTTAAAGATATTTAGTTTTTTATTGTTAATCATTATTTATTATTTATATATTATTTATTTAGACAATAAGCAGGAATAAAACAAATCTATTTCTAAATCTAAAAATCTATTTTTATACACTTAAACATGATAGTTTCATCTGCCTTCATCAGTGATAATAATTAGATAGGGATAGTTCATCAAATGAATAAATAAATTGTTACTTTTAAGTCATTATAAAACTCTGGAACATAAAAAAACGATGTTTTGAAGATGGTTAACCATTGACTTCCATTATATGGTCACAATTTTTTCAAAAATTTCTCAAAATAAATTAATTGAATGGTCCACAGAAGAAAATAAGTCTTACATGTTTGGAATGACATAAGTAAATGAAGACAGAATTTTCATTTTTGTGTGAACTGTCCCTTTAAGTTATCTTAATTAAGTTGCCTATCTTTTGAAACAGTTTTTACTTCAGGAACGCAACAACAATGCATTAAAACTCTGCCTACATACTCATCTCACTAGGTTTAGGAACAGAGCATCCCTTTATCAATAAGATCAAAGAGCGTTTCTTGTCACTATGAAACTTTGCAATGGCATCTCAAAAATCAGTCGAGTTTTATTGTCCCTTTTAATCAGTGTCTTGCATAATAACCAACTAAATCAAAGCAAAGTGCTACGATTCTCTCCAGCTAACTTTAATGACCAGGTAAATATTGAATAAGGAGAGAAGTTCTGAACATCCCTTCTAAGCCCTGACCTGTCTATCTTGCTTACGGATAACACCCAGCAAATGGAAGATAATTATCATTTCAAGGTGATTGGTAATCATGGCTGACAGCTTTCTCCGGGTAAGCGGCTTTGTGATGTCTCATTTACATGCGGTGAGTTCCACGCAATCTGCGATTCACCGGTGAGAGTGGAATCCTCATGCCAACAGATGTGAAACTGATAGATCACACTATTTACTTTTCCATGTTTCAAGAAGCAGGCAGCAGTGATGAGATAGATCTCAGGTGTGTGAGATCGCACACTGAGTGTCAGACACACACAGGATGTTTTGACTTTTGAGTGCGTTCATACATCATGCACACTACAGATTAAGACATGCTAAGAATCGCATGACGGGGTCTATGTAACTGATGCTTGAAAAACATATGATACGATTAAAGTGTCGTTTAAGGGTTGGTTTACCCAAAAAAAGAGAGAGAAAAAAATTGCCAACCACTGTAGGAAAATAAGTGGAATACTCTTCTATGATGAGAATGTTTTTCATTTCTAATGTAACCTTCATTTGTATATTAAACACATGTCTCCTTAAAAGAATAATAATAAAAAAAAATCTGGCTTTAGTTTGGCACCAAAAAAGAAGTAACAAAACTACTCCAGTGCTTACTAACATTTGAAAAGCATTTGTCCAACGAATCAGTGTCATGTGCTATGGTTATGCCATTACTAAAGAGTGAAGATCCCTCTGATTTGAATAATTATCATCCTATTTCTAGACTACCAGTTTTAGCAAAAGTGTTTGAGTCCCTGGTAAATGACCAACTGAAAGAACACTTAGTTAAACATAATATTTTAAATGCATTTCAGTCAGGATTCAGAGCAGGCCATAGTACGACAACAGCTACTACATTAGTTACAAATGATTTAATTTTTGTACGGTCATCTTGGCCAGGACTCCCTGGAAGAAGAGATTTCTTTTATCTCAATGGGACCTTCCTGGAAAAATAAAGGATAAATAAATCAAATGTGGTATGACCAATATGCAGAAATATAGACAACTATCATAGAGAGGAACCCTATCCTCTCAACAAGTCTTTTAAAGAATCGGATAATTTGACTTTTCGTGATTAGGCAAGATTAGCTCAGGTTGTAAAATGTCATGTGGTGCAACTGTCCAAAAATGTATATGTAAAGACTTTTTTTTTTTTTTTACTGTTGAAAGTATTTTTAGATTTTCAAAGTGATTAAAATAAATAAATAAATAAATAGCTCTAGTATATCAACAAAATGAAGCAGGAATATTGAACCTGGCTTTGTCCCATATTCAGATTTCTGTTGTTGTTTTTTTCTCCTCAAATTGGTGAATTTTTAATTAGATAATGCCTTATTTGAATATTTAAACAACATTTTTTTAGAAAACTTGTAAAACAAAATGTATTGTCTTAATACTGTGATGTACTATGGTTTCTTTCCTTAAAGATATTTATTACTAATTAATAATTCATGATTTGTAAAATATGACTTTTACCTTTACTCAAAAGTATTAGGTTAAATCAATATGAAACCAAGATTAATACAGAGAGTACTTTTTAATAACTTTGGACATAAACCAAATGTAGTAAACAAGATTTATTAAAGATTTTAACAGTTTCACAGCTTTCCATTGTGATTAATAGATTCTGATCTCAATTAAATATATGGTAAAGTGAAAAAAAAAAAAGTGTTTATAGTCTTCACAGTCCAGAGCAACACAATCAAGAGAAGATTTGCTGATTTTGCACATATAAATAAGCAAACAAAAGTCTATTCAGCATCTCTCCTCTTTTTATTTTAATGAGACCGAAGAAAATAGAAGCGACTACTTTTCAGCGCAATCCTTTCAAAGTGATTCTATTGGACGTTAACAGTTAATTTTCATCTCTGGAAGCAGAATAAACCCCTTCATACTGTCTCCATAATCAAAAGAATATCACACTGTCAAACCTTAATCAAAGCACTCAAACCTAGCCCTGCACTTAGGAAGACGTGAGAACCATTTCCAACAACATCACAAATGAAAATAAAATAGATATGTATCTGTCCTAGTACGTATGTGTGTGTTACTGTGTAAAGAAATGACCGTTTTCTTTCTTTTGGGCGCTACTTCACTGTCAACCCTTAAACAAAAGCTCTTCAACTCGGCCCGGAAATGTGAGAATCAGTCTAGCGACAACAACATGCACCTGCTTTTATTTGTAAGAACTGGCTTTCTTTGGAACACATCCTTATGCAATTAAAGCTAAATATGAACGGTATTTTGTGTAATGTGCTTAGTCGCTTGAAAGATGTACAAAGTTAACTTTTTTGCCATAACTGCCAAATGTTCCAACAGTAAATATTTACATTAAGCTGCATGCAAAATAGCTGTTTTTCTTCTGTGTAATTGCATGAAACGCCACAGCACATTGTGTCACAGCATCGTATTTGAGATTAGACAGTCGCTGTCTCTCTGTAAATCTGCACCTGTTACATTTGTGAAGCACACTGTGATTTCATCCCTTATGTTTTTGTTTTGGTGTTTTAATGCAAAGAATATTACACATATGCATCCCCACATAGAGTTCTAAGAGAAAAAAAAACCTTAGGTACCTTTGGAAAAGCATCTGACGCTATATTTTCCACTGAAGTAAACGTTAGATTTCTCCATGCACTCTGATCTGTATAGCGTATGTATGTGTTGGATTTCAATGGCTCACAACATTTATGTCTTACAAAATAGTGCCAGATTATAGTTCATGTGATGTAATCCATGCAATACGTTTCAAATGAAGTTAACAGCTAAGTAGTAACTACATCTAATTACATTTATATACTTGCTAAAACCAATTTTGGACCCAGAAACCTGCTCTAGATGCAGTAAAGCTTCACTGCAAAGATTGAAAAGTAAGACATCCTTCTTTAAACTACTGAAAAAAACTGGTAAAACAAAAAGTAATCAAGGCTTTTTGAAACATGTATTTGGTAATATTAATATGCCATGGTTTCACTGCAAAGACTGAAAAGTAAGACATTCATCAGTACACTACTGGAAAAACTGTGGTAAAACAAACAAAAAGTAATCTACAAATGTGGCATTTTTGAAACATGTATTTGGTAATATTTCAAAATTAACACCAAAAACACACAAGTATCCTTCCCCAGTCCACATTTACTCATCAAAACCGATTTGGAGTGTAAACCTGGTCAAAATACACCATGGTTTCACTGCAAAGACTGAAAAGTAAGGCATTCATCAGTACACCACTGGGAAAAAAACTGTGGCTCCGTGTAATTTGTTTTTAGGATTACTGATAAACTAATGTAGTTTGATTTGTATTAGTTATCTATTTTAGTAAAGTAAAAGTAAAACACACAAGCACTCTTCCACAGTTCATATTTAGTTGGAGCATAAACCAGCTCTAGATGCAGTAGTTTCACTAATGACCGAAAAGACAGACATGCATCTTTATACTGCTGAAAAACTGTGTTAAAGGGGCCATATGAAGTTGCTAAAAAGAACATTATGTTGTGTATTTGGTGTAATGCAATGTGTTTATGCGGTTTAAGGTTAAAAAAACACATTATTTTCCACATAATGTACATTATTGTTGATCCTCTATCCCCCGCCTTTCTGAAACGTGCAGATTTTTACAAAGCTCATCGGTCTGAAAAGCTGCACACATCTGAATATTTGGGTTGAACTGTTCTGGAACAGTGTTGTAAATACAACTTAACCACTGATTTCTAGTCGTGTCCTCTTTTGGAAGACCAAACAAAGTAGTTTTGCTTTCACAACGAAACACACAGCGTCACACACGGCGGTCTAGAGTGAGCGGAGTCCGGCGGCTTGAATGAGGAACGGTCGGCGGGCTTGAGAATGGCGCGGCTGGCGGATTCGATGAAGGAGTGGCCGGCGGATTATGTATGCATGCTTGTGTTTTCACATATTCTGCATGCAGTACAGGATATACAGTATAATTTACTCTTTGTATTAATGTTGGTTTCATGGTTTAAAAAAAAAAAAATTGATAGAATTTTAAGAAATGTTTCAAATTAACGACTGAAAAAAGTCATGTGGTGTAACCATCAGGTAGAAAAAAGTAATGACATTAATTTTTCCCACACCTTAAATATGTGTAAGATCATCTTTATATAAAAGATGACCTCACGCATAAAAATAAACACGTAAAACATGTAAAAGAGAAAGGAAGAAAGAAAGAAAGAAAGAAAAATAAAAAAATATATTTTTTTAATATCTATCTATCTATCTCAGAAAAAACAAGACAATAATTTGTACTTGTCTACAAAATCCTTCTTGATTTAAGAATTTTTAGATATTTTGGCTGAAAACAAGACAATAAAACTAAGAAAGAAAAGCATTTTTTGCAGTGTGTGTAGTAAAAAAATAGATGCTTTTACTTTTTGCTTGAGTCATTAAATTCAAATTTTTCTTAAAACTGCTACATTTTTTTTTCAAAACCATGAAATCAACAGCAATACGAACAGTACATTTCAAAGAAGTTATTGCAAGAAATTAGAACAAGTTAAAAATTGTCTTGCATAAAAATGGGTCTGTCATGCTCTGAAAATGACATCATGCATCATGCTAAAAACATAAACTCTGCCTTTACAGATCTGCCTCACTATTCAGATGTAAACCCAACCTTGAACTGCTCACAAGGATAATTTGAGATATATGAAAACATTTCCACTCCAAATAAGATAACGCCGCAAGATGTTTTCTATGAAAATTTATGCATCTGTTGCTAAAGAGATTTTTAATGGCAGGCAGCCCTGTTCTCTTTGCACAGATTTGTTCTTAAGGCCCTGTAAGTCGTCTCAGGTCAGATCTCTGAAGTGCTGTTTTTTTTCCTCTATTTGCCCCAGTGTGAAGTTGCATCTCTTCAGACAGACGCAACGCCTGCGAATAAACACGACATCAGAATCTGCGCAGTGATACACATACGATCACACCTCCAGGCTCCGACGAGACTGACTGAGAACGCACACACACACACACACATACAGAATCAGTGAGAATAAAAAAAGAAATGTTTGAAAGTGCAAGAAAGAAAATAAAAAAGGTAGAGAATAGAAGAGCATGAAAAATGCAGTGGGAAGCCATCTATTCTGAAGCTGAATAATGCATTCACAGCCTCATGAAAGTGCACGGAGACATTAGCTTGTTGTTGGTTATAATGCTTCTTCTCTCTGTCTGTTGTCACAGATATTTATTAAAGACTGGCCATGGCCAGCTGCAGTGTATGCCATCGAATGCATTATGTATGAAACCCCTGCTCAATTGTCAGGAAGAGCACAAAACTACCGCTTCAGCCATCTCACCAAAGGAAAGTCAAACTCTCTTTTGTGCGATGCCAGCATGGAGCGGTGTTGAGCAGAGAACATCTACAATCATATTTATAAGACAGAATAACTCTGAGCTGATTTTTATTGTTTTTTTTTCTTCAAATTCATGATATGGAACTATATATAAAAAAAGACTATAATGACTGCAGGTATCATTTTGCATTATATACTGTATTCCTTTTCTGCAAAATACAGACTAAAGGGATACAAATTAAATACATTGCCTAGCTTAACTAACTAATTAACATTTAAAGGGACAATTCAACAAAGAATGAACATTTGTCATTAATTACTTGTCCCAAACTGAAGACTCAAGACATCTTCGAAACACAAATGAAGGTATTTTTAATAAAAACAGATTTCCATTTGCTGAAAAGTCTATGCAACCAAAACTTTGAGCTTCCGTTTATATTTGATGTGCTCTATGTATGTGCAATGTTCAATGCTTATACGTAAATATAAGGCTAAATTAAATCGATTCATCATATAAAACAATCCTATCCCAGGCTTGGATTAAACTGCTTAACTCATATGGATTCATTTTACGATCTGTTTTATGAGCATCATTGTTTTGAGGGAATACACTTTCAATTGAGAGACAGAAAACTCTGAAGTTTCTCTGAAAACATCTTAAGTTGTTTCTAAGATGAAAGAAAGTCTTATGGGTTTGGAAAGACAAGGGTGAGTAAATGATGACAGAATTTTCATTTTTGGATGAACTATTTCTTTAACATCAGTAGTTTTCATTAACTTCAAACATTCAATTAGTAATTAATTAACTTCCTCAGTTAATAAGAAATGTCAGATACATTGTGACATTTATTAATCATATTGTTTTCCATGTAATTTAATATATAAATATTATATACACCAATGTATGCTAAATAATCAATTATTTATTAATAATGAATGCATTTTTAAATAGTCAAAAAAAAAAATCACTCCTAAAATATATAAACATGTAGATAGGCAACAACACAATTAAACTTTAGATTTTAGAGAATCACATATTTTCTTTATCAGTTGAGTTAATGCAATAAAACTTTTTTGAGAATATGAAGGGTATACTCCAAAAGGAAGGAGTGTGTGAAATAATTTTTATAAGAACGGCTATTGGTCCTGTTCATTCAGTAACAAGACAGCACAAAGGTTTTCTACAGTTCCAGCTTTCTCCTAGTTGAAAACAGTGAAAAACACTCAAATCAAAATAGTCTTTAAATATTCATTAGACCCTCCAGCCCTCCAAAGACAGAGTTTAGAATTTTAAATAGACCAAAGCCATCCCTTTTAAATTATTACATTAAAGTATCAAATTAGTATCATACGCTGCAACATACACACTCTCTCTTTAATATTGCATGGTCTGCCATCAGTTAGATGATGATTTGTATATTTAGTGAGTTTCAGCTCTAAATAGTGACATGACCATGCATGAAAAGTTCTCTCTCGAGATTTCCGCAGCTCTTAGATGACTTTGATGATTGTGTGTGTGTGAGAGAGACAGAGAAAGACCTACATCTGATGATGCTATCTTTGAGGAAAGGTAAAGGGAACACAGACAGGCTGCACTGACACATTGCCTAAATGGATGTTTCACAGCAACACACACACCGAGAAGAAGTCCAAAGTAAAGCACTGGCAGTTAAATGGTGTATCTGGGCTGTAAATGTCATCCTACACCTTCATGAGCGATGAAAGAGAAGGACTTGAAAGCCCATCCCGTTTATTCCCAGCACAGAGAAAGAGAGAGAAGTAGTCCACGTTCTCCATATCTTCTCCATTTTTGTCTCATAAAAGGAAACGTGGCATTAGGGGAAGAGATGACGTACATTGGCGTCAAAATTTAAGCCCATTAGAGGTAACTTCTGTCATTATTTACTTTCATGTAATTTCAAAACCGTATGACTTTCTTTATTCTGTGGAACACAAAATGAGAAGTTTAGCAGAATGTTTATGCTGCTCTTCTCTATTCAACGAAACCAGGGGCTGTCAAACCCCAAAAAGGTAGTAAACCTATCTGATAGCTTTGTGCAAGGCAAAAAACGACTGTATTTATTGATAATTCATTGCTGTAGCTCTTAAATTGTATTAATGTTTGCCTATATTCAAACGTCAAACACTCGGTTTGACATCAGTGATGCTAGATATAATTGGCTCTTGTATGTCGTGTATGCAGTTACAATGCCCGAAATTCAAGCACACAAAGCTATCAAATGACTTGAAAAGTCATTTAAAAGTACTTTGGATTACTTTTATGACATTCTTACATCTCACTTTTGGATCTTGTCAGCCTTTGGTCACCAATTACTTTCATTGTACTGAAAAGAGCAGCGTGAACATTTTGCCCAACATTTCTTTTTGTGCTTGACATAATTAAGAAACTCATATGGGTTCGGAACGGCATGAGGGCAAATAAATAATAACAGCATTTTTGTTTTTGAAGTGAACTATCCCTTTAAAACAAGTTCTCATGTGCTTATTTGTTCTATGATGTGGTCTAGTCAGAGGGAAAACTTCATTGCTGTGTTCACACTGTTCAAATCCAGGAAATTATATTTTTTCATCTTGTTCTCAGTAGACCAAAAGGTAGGGCAGTATCATGCCAGGATTTTTTTCCCCTGGCAGAAAATGTTAAAACAAACAACTTCTTCCTGACAAGGGTTCCCACAGAGATGAAAGGGATTGTGGGGACATCTGGAGGGCAGATACAACCAGGTGAATGGAATAAGATACTCAGAAAGCACGAAAATGAGGAGAGTGGGAGAGAGACTGGGATAACTCAGGATCGAATGAGGCCCTTATTAAAACCACCCTCAGCAGTTACAATGAGTTATTTTGGATCATGAACAAACATCAGGCTTAAAAACAGCCCCTCACATGGACTGGCGGCTCTCAAAACCCACCCAGATAAACTCGGTCAAAAGTGCACGCAGTAAAAGAGCATAAGAAACAGATTCAGGGCTTTGTCAAACACATTCCTGTCTGCTGATTGGCTCCAGGTGCGTCTTTGGCCTGTTTGTTAGTTTGAAGTGCTTGGCTATGTTTAAAGGAATGTTCCGGGTTCAATACAATATAAGTTCAATCAACAACACAACTTCTTTTGTGTTCAGTAGAAGAAAGAAACTGATACAAGTTTGGAACAACTTGAAGGTTAATGAATGATGACAAAATTTTCATTATTTTCAACTTGTTAATGGTCAACAAAAAACTGTAATCGAGCTAACGGGATGTTTCACCAAAGACTATAGAATACCCAAGACGTGTCACTCGTATAGTTCTGAATGGGGAAAAATGCAATGCTTAATATGGCAGCCAATCGCTAATTGGTAAAGACAGCGCGTCACTGCAGCTGCCGTTAGAAGTCCCGGTTGCTATAGAAACAGTCAGCGTTCTGAGACGCGCGCTTAGGACTGCGCATGCGCACTAGCTGGTCTAGCCTGAAAAAGAAGCTTTTTATAATGCTATTAGAACAAAAGAAACAACAATAATTACACAGTTGTTGTCAGATTTCATTGGTGATTTCAAATATGAAATTTAAAGGGGTCATATGATGCTGCTAAAAAGAACATTATTTTGTGTATTTGGTGTAATGAAATGTGTTTATGCGGTTTAAGGTTAAAAAAACACATTATTTTCCACATACTGTACATTATTGTTTCTCCTCTATGCCCCGCCTTTCTGAAACGCGTCGATTTTTACAAAGCTCATTGGTCTGAAAAGCGAGGTGTGCTCTGATTGGCCAGCTATCCAGTGCGTTGTGATTGGCTGAATACCTCAAGCGTGTGACGGAAATGTTACGCCCCTCACCATATTGTGATGTCCTGTCCGGCCGGAGCGAAGAGACATAAACATTAAAACCCATTATAAACGAGGCATTTGTTGCATCCAGTGTGGACATAATTACGGATTATAATGACCTATACTGTCTTTTTACACATTGCCGCGATGCAACGCAATGCGTAAAAAGACATAAAACCATGTCTGCATTTGTGATCGGAGAAATGACAAACAACAAGTGCTACTCTACACTGCTCAAAACTCGCGTTTGAATCGTCAGTGGCAAATTCTTTAAATATAAAAAAAATGTATTACAGTCTGTGAGCAGCCGGCATTGTAGTCTACTCTCCCAGGAAACAGTCCTCCATAAAATGTGCTGCACACATCTGAATATTTGGGTTGAACTATTCTGGAACAGTGTTGTAAATACAACTTAACCACTGATTTCTAGTCGTGTCCTCTTTTGGAAGGCCAAACAAAGTAGTTTCGCTTTCACAACGAAAAACACAGCAGCCTAGCGTGAGCTGGCTCTGCGCCAGCCAAAGCGCGAAAGCGGACTTAAATTCAGCAGTTAATGACGTGACGCACTGAAAGTTCTAATCACACCGGTGTGATCGTACGCTTCAGGGACCAGCCAAGACTGATCACACCGGTGTGATCGTACACGTCAAAGGGTTAACCACTTTGTTATGTCTTAAGTGAACGTTTGGGGAAAACATCTGATGTGTAACAATTTATTAGATCCGTGCAGTACAGTAGGTGTTATTATATAGGCCGTCTGTCTCAATGTTAATCAAACAATAAAAGAAAAGATTGCTGCTCTTAATTTAACTGCTTTTGTAGTTTTAATAATAAATGTATTTGTAATGAACACACTGAAGTGATTTTTACATTTGATTATTTGTTTTTCTTCCTTAAATGCATTTGTTTAGATGTAAAATGAAAAAAAAAGTACTGCACTAGGCCTATTTGTTTCTGTCTTATATTTGTTATACTGTTGTTGTTTTTACATCTGTTCTTATTTTTAATAACAAAGAAAAAATGGGTGTATTGTGATTATTAATATAGTAATTAATATTAAGAAAGGAAGTGGAGGAAACAATACAACGTTGCTAGGTGATTTTGCTTTAGAACCTTCAGAAAACTTCAGCTTGAGGTTTCTCAGAACTGACTTTGCTGACTTGGTTGACTTCAAACGGGTGTAGCTTGTTGTGTTTTTTGTCCGATTCCAACAAATTATATATCATTTGAAGGTATTTTAATCGAGAATGTGAAAATAAAAATAACTAATTTTTGAAAATTTGCTCATTGAGACTCATTTTGCCAACACAGGTCACATATTAGTATTTACGTTCTGGCAACCACATCTACTATAAAATGAATTCATTCATTCATTCATTTTTATTCATAATTTTATAAAAGCACTAACAGTAATTCTTCTGTCAAAATGTGTTTTTTTTTGTGAGCAGTCATATATTTTTTTAAATCACTAATTTTATAGTAATTTTAGGGTTTTAAGGTATATGGTGTTGCATTGTCATGTCAATGTGACAGAACTGAACATAACTTACCACAAAAAAATCATTTTTTTCACAAAATCATATTAACACTCACATCTTGAGGCTATACCTGTCACAATCTGTGATGGCGAGGAACGATGGAGACGAGGAATAAACTAAACAGTCTTTACTTTGTGCGCCTCCAGGCATTCAGGGCTTAACTCTGGATCGGAAGCTCCCTTTAGGCTGAACACGGGAACAGGATGGCGCTCAGGAGGAGCGGACACTGACTCCAGGGGACCGACCAACAGCGGCGGAGCAGGTTGTGAAGGAGCCCGAGGCGGAGACGGAGAGCCAACGAGCCAGGGGGATGCCGAGGATCCGGGGGCGCAGCGCCATACTCAACTCACCCTCAGCCGCGGTGCAGGAGGCGGAGCGTCATAGAACGCACAGAGCGCATCGTCCGGGTAGCTGGAGAGGTTGGCGAGCACCAGAAATAGTCTGGTGTGGCCCTCGAGTGATCCTTCCCCCTGCTCCAGCAGGAGGAGGAGATATTCTGGACGAAGGAGGGGATCCATGGAGGAACACTACGGAAACAAAACACTGAGGGAAAAAAACATGGAAACAAAAACTGAGGGAACACACGGAGGTAACTGGTTTTTGGTCAGTTCTTCTGTCACGATCTGTGCTTGGAGTTAATACTAGAAATGTGAGAGTATTTTAACATTTACAAATTGACTCCACTGACTTCAATTCTAAATGTCTAACTGTAACCTAAATGTATGCTTTTTCTTAAAGAGGAGGGACTAGTCTAAACTAAATTTTGTCATAATCAAAATTACTGTATGCCACAAACACTGTTGATTGAACTTAACTTGTTCTGAACCCGGAATATTCCTGTATCACCACATCAAACACTTTCCAGTCCTGTACAAGGAATGTCCTGCAAAATGTCCCCAGGGTGCAGGACACACAGGATTATTTGAAACACCCCCTGAATACTAAGAGTTTATTAATTATAGATATTTTTGCAGGCTCTACATCTCACTGTCCTCAATGCAAGACTTACCAATGCGTCCGTCTTTTCGATGCGATAAGTTTTCGTTTTGTTCATGCCTGTTGACCTGCAAAAGTCAGCCCCATTAGTTTAAATGCTTTCAAATAAATATTCACAGGACGAGAGCGAGGGATGTGAGAGCGAGCGAGAGATTAAATGTAATCACTCTGATACATGCAGTTGTGTCACATTCACACCCTTACCACTCATAATCAAATTTGCTGAGGCTCCGTTGCTAAGAGCTCTTTGAGGAAACCATTTCCTAAAGCCTGCTCTTAAAACTCTCTCCAGACCTCCCCAGCTACAGTTACTCTAACCCAGAGAAAGCAGCGTGCCATAATAATTTGGCTTTAGCTCAGACTTTTTCTTTATTAATACTAGGAAAGTCATGTAAGAGTTTGAGGGCACAGCAGGCTGTCTGAGAGTGTTTCCATATGGTGGAGAATGCAGGCTCATGAGTCAGCCATTTTCTTTTACGGCGAGCTGCATGGTAAATCACCAGACAAATATATCCCTCCAAAGCCATGACAATGACATGGCATTGCGTGGGCTGTCAGACATCCAACAGATGTAGCAAATTCTTTTAGTTTAGCCCATAACTCTCACAAGAGACTGTCCTTGTCTGTTTGCCGGTCCTGGATTTACGCCACAGCCCTGTACATGGGCGCAGGGTGGGAAAACACAAGTGCAAGGCTTTAGGAAAACATATAGACAAACATGCAAGCGCCAGAGAGAATGTGAGACAGAGGGAGGGTGAGAGAGAGAGAGAGAGAGAGAGAGAAGCCCTTGAGGGAAAATCAGACGATATACGGAAAAAAGACAAATGTGTACTCTGGGCTAGGAAAATAAGAAAGGAAAGATGAGACTGTTTGCTCTCGCTCTCATCTTCAAATACCGTAGGTCCATTATTTTGATGTGGGCTGCTCTCCTACTTGTTTTTCAGTCTTTTACTCATTGAATGTCCAGCAAATGGGCTTCAGCTATTCTTGAAAGCTAAAACAAATCACGCTAATTTCACTCCAGCCTAATGTTCTCTCTCTCTCTCTCCCTCTCTGTTCAATTCAATTCAAATGTGCTTTAACGGCATCGAAAAAGGAGCAATGTATTGCCAACACATTTGCAAGGACAACAAAGACTGCAAATGAAATTGGAATTGAAAGAAAAACTAATGAAAATGAAGAATAGCAAACAACAAAAAAAGTCAAAGTTGATGCAGTGAGTTTTTAGTCAAATCCTTACTCTTTTTTGTGGGATATCGTTAGTATCAAAAAGGTATTCATGTCAAGTCAAATGTAAATGTATTTTGAAATATAATAAATATTCAATTAAATAATTAAAGGTAGGGTAGGCAATTTCGGTGAGCAATAGCAAGCTAGCTTTCGAAGCATAAGATCCCACTCTCCCTGCAAATCACTCTCCAAAGCCACTCCTCCTCCAAAACACATGAACATGCACAGGCAGACCAGAGACTAACCAGCGACACGATGAGAGACGACGTTGGTGGAGGATTGAATGAAACACTGTCAGATTATCTCATGTCTCCTTCACCGGTGAGAAAACATTACAGTACAAACAGCATATTATTACAATAATAATGCCTTTTCATTGTTGCTCAGTCTGCAACATAGGCTCATTGGAAAAACGTGCCTCTATATACATTTCTGCAAAACTGAAAAAACATACTTATATGTACAAATCACTGCAGTTTCCAGTTGAAATTAACACGCTAGAGGCAGGAAAACTCTGACAACTTTTATTGATTTGATTTATAAAGGCTAATTTCACATAATTGCTTGCAGAATATTATGTTATGACTTCAAAACAATTTTATCATCCTGCGTGATTTAAAAACTGCTACTTTTGAACGCTGTCGTCACATATACAGCTTTCTAATTCAGTTTTCTAATTCAGTAGGTTTGCCTGGTGGCTCACGTGATACAGCGTTGCACCTGAGAGATGAAGAGCTCCAGTACGAATACTGTGAAACTACGGTTTGAAAAACAACTCAAATCCGCATGAGGAATCATTGCATCAACAAATACATTATTATATCACTTTTGCATTTGTTAAAGGGTTAGTTCACCCAAAAATGAAAATTAGCCTGTGATGTACTCACCCTCGAGGCATCCTAGGTGTATATGACTTTCTTCTTTCAGATGAATCCAATCGGAGTTATATTAAAAATTCTCCTGGCCCCTCCAAGCCTTACAATGGGGGTAAGCGGTTGCTTTTTGTCAACAGTCCAGAAGACGTGAAATAAAGCATGCACATCCATAATAAAATGTCCCTCACACGGCTCTGGGGGGTGAATAAAGGCCTCCTGTAGAGAATCAATGCATTTTTGTAAGTAAAATATCCATATTTCAAACATAATAAACACTTTTTTCTCACTTCGGATATATATGGATATATTTCTTACAAAAACGCATGGATTCGCTACAGAAGGCCTTTATTCACCCCCCGGAGCCATGTGAGGCACGTTTTATTACGGATGCGCGCACTTTATTTCACGTCTTCTGGACTGTTGACAAAAAGCACCCGCTTACCCCCATTGTAAGGCTTGGAGGGGCCAGGACAATTTTTTATATAACTCCGATTGGATTCATCTGAAAGAAGAAAGTCATATACACCTAGGATGCCTCGAGGGTGAGTACATAACAGGCTAATTTTCATTTTTGGGTGAACTAACCCTTTAACACTGTTGGGTAGGTTTAGGGTTGGGTTTGGTGTAGGGGATATTTCCAACACAATAGAGCATTAACCTTTAGCAACACTCCCCAGATTTTTGAATTCTGAACAGCCGTAATACGTACCTCAAGCAGCATAAAAAAATGCAGGAATACGTACGTGCCTGTACCAACGTATTAAAAACGTGCCACGGTCACGTATTGAACGTGTGTTTTAGTGCCACTCTCTGGACATTTCACTTTGAAACTGCAGCGAAACGTGCAGTAAGGTACGTAATAACCACGTTGCAGAAATGTATTTAGAGGCACATGTTTCCAATGAGCCTGGGTTGACGGTTTGCAATAGCGTATCGGAACGCGCTGATGATGTATAATGAGTGCGCAAATGGTGCTCTGTGGTATGCAAATACATACGTTGACAGGCTGAGGGATATGATTGGACAAACATTTTATGGTCCTATGCCTTCCACAGACGATATAAGTACATTTAGACCACTTAATTTAGTGATTGCTATCGAGATGTGAAGAGACTTTCAACCAGCATAATAAAAATGTGTTTTAACCAAATCACCTACCCTGCCTTTAAATAATCAGCAACAACATGCCACTGAGGGCCTTCTGTCCCAATTCTGAAAATCGCTGATGGTTTTATTTTAACTTTTTGCATTTAAAAACAAAATCTCACAAATATGGGGCTAATTCTCACAAATTGATTTTGATTACCACTTGATAAAGTGAGTGTGATACTGCTTTAAGGCATCTTTAAAAGAGGAAAACATAAGCAATAAGTTAATATCAAATAACCTACATTTAATACACAGTATGGGAAGTTACTCTGTCAGTACTCAGGCAAGGAATACAGTTGAAGCCAAAGCCGTAACAACCATTCCATGTCAAACAGCACACAGACTGACAGCTTGTCAGATAAATGGAGTGATTCAGACATTAAACCATGTGCTGTTATAAGACATTTTGAGATGGTAAGGACTCCGGCTGTATCTTTATCACTCCATGGCTGTCTTTTGCAGATTCTTCATAATATGTTAATGAAAAGCACTGAGGGTCACATGCTACACATACATTTTCTGTCTTGCTTTGAACAAAAAGATGAGCATTCTGAAACTGAGAAAGCAAAAGAACATTTGTATGCTCATCCCACCACCAAAGAACACAGCAGTCCTGCTCCACCTTCAGAGAGACACAGTATGAGGCTACATGCTCATTTGATCAATCTTTCTCTCTCGTTCACTCTTTCATGCCCCATTGATCTCATATGCTTCACAGGCTCATAACTTTTACGACAGGCATGTGATATCTGCTTAACTGCAATAGTGGAATCATAACGTTAGTCACTGGGCCGATGTGCAGTAATTGTATATGTCCCAGCCTTGGAGCTTTGAGCTGTCATTGTTCCTGCATCTATTTCAATCATTTACTCAAGCTGAGAACATTTAAGAGCTATTTTTCATACATACATTGAATTGAAAACACCCTGTCTATGAGGAGCATGTTTTTCCATTTCTGAATTAAAGGAATAGTTCACCCAAAAATGAAAATTTGCTGAAAATATATCACCCTCAGGCTATCCTAGATGTAAATGAGTTTGTTCCCTCATCAGAACAGATTTGGAGAAATTTAGCATTACATCACTTGCTCACAAATGGATCCTCTGCAGTGAATGGGTGCCGTCAGAATGAGAGTCCAAACAGCTGATAAAAACATCATAATAATTTACAAATAATTGACCAATCCATCGATTAATGTCTTATGAATCCAAAAGCCGTGTGTTTGTAATAAACAAATCCATCAAGACATTTTCTTTTAACTTCAAACCATTGCTTCCTCTATCCATAATATTGCTTTCTCCAGTGAAAAAGTAATCTTGTCTAAATTAGGAGAGAAATATATGCAGATCTGCACCGTTTACAAGTGAAAACAGTCCTAAACAGTTCTGAACAAATATGCTGTGGATTTTGATGTGAGAGGACAACAGGAGGAAGCATTATTATGGATTATGGAATTGTATTTTGTCCAGAAGCAACAGTTTAAAAAAGTTAAAATGCCTTAACATCTAGATAACCTAGATGCCTTAAAAAATGTTCAATGGAATTTTTAATTGATGGAGTCATGTGGATTACTTGTGGATTGTGATGTTTTTATTAGCTGTTTGGAATCTCATTCTGACGGCACCCATTCACAGTAGAGGATCCATTGGTGATTTAATGCTACATTTCTCCAAATTTGTTCTGATAAAGAAACAAACTCATCTACATCGTTTATTCCTTAAAACAATTTATTTTATTATTATAAGAAATAATAATAGAAGATTTTTCAAAATAACTCAAAAAGAATTTCATAATTTTAAGGCTTTTTTTAATTAAAAGAAAAGACAAAACTGCTTTGCTAATAAACACAGTGCTTGAAGTGGGCCGGTACACACTAATACTTTAGTCTTTAGCGTACCAGTACTTTTTCGTGCGTACCGGCACTTCTGACATGTTGCCGGTACTGAGTCAAAGCGTCAGTGTCTGGGTGATTAGAAATGACACTATAAAGCACACTACCCAGGAATTTAGTGTTTTATAATGAATGCCGGCTGAAGGCGTTTTAGATTATGCGCTGGACAGTGGTTTAGTTATTCTGAATGAATCCGTATACTAGCATGTACAGTCAGGTTAAGGCAGCAGGTTTAGTGGTCTTTTGGCGCCTCCCTGTGGTCATGTTTGGTGCCACAGCTTAACTGGTGCTTATTTATATTAAAAATGCTCTAGAAAATTTTCTTTCTTTCTTTCTGTCTTTCGGCATTAGAACAGAAGAGGAAATTATATAATAATGATGCAAACCCTCAAGACTGTGTATCATGTTCCAGAAGACTCTTAAAATATCAGATAATTTGACCTTTTTATGACAAAGAAAGGTTAGTTCAGATTATAAAATGTCATCCAGTGTTACTGCACAAAACTGTAAGGATATTTATGAATTAATAACTCGAGGTATTTACAAAAATACTTTTACCTTGAAAAATATATTTAAAATCCTTTTGGAAAAAAACAATTAAGATGCACTCACACATGTATTTAAGGTCTAAGAAAAATATGAACAAATACTTTTAACTAGATTTCTTACAAATATTTTTTTCCTTTTTCTTTATTGTGGACACTCTTTCTTGTCATTGATCTTTATATCTGGTGAAATAATTTTGAATGTCCATGTGCAGATAGGATTGACTGCTTTTGTGTCTGAATATGAGGGCTGTTTTGAGCAAGACCTTCCTTGGAGCCAATGCACAGACCTCTGTACTAATTATCTAAAACGAGCCAGTCACCACCTCAGTTCTGGTTTCCTTGGTTACATTGGCTGCAGTGAAGGTCTGGCTGTGAGAGAGACCTGGAATTACACTTAACTCTCTAATGGTAATAATGACTGGATATATAGTAATTAGCGTGAAACTAACATGTGACGTGTAATTACATGATGACTTGGAATGCAGATGAGGAACGGTGGGAGTTTTCAATTTGCATCCACTACACGTGATCATCAAAAAAGTCATGTGAATTCAGTCGGTCACAGAGAGGTGGGAATGGTTATTATAAATCAACAGGTATGCCACATAAATAGCTGCCATAAACATGTTTTCTGCTAAAGCTACAGTCCTTTTCTGTGAAAAAGGCTGAACTGAAGACTGACTGAACATGCAAAATGAGTTTGTGCAACCCAGACCTTGAGGTGAGTTTTTAGGAATGATTATTTTATTGTAGTGAATAGAGGCACATTATTAGTTTCATCTACAGCTCTTGTTTGTACCGTGCGTGCTTAGTCATCTGTGTACAGACAACAGATGAGCAGCACATCTGGATGTTCCTGCACAGCAAAAATAAAATACACTGATAATACAATATGTACAAATACATGCGCAAAAACATACCAATGTGATCTCAAGTGTGTTTCCATTACAACTTATAATTGAAATACATATAATTTATAAAAGATTTTGTGTATATAAAATCATATATACACTCATACACAGGGATTTTGTTATAGCAGGTTCTATGATTATATATAAATAAAACGCCCTTTCACAATTTTGTATCACTCTGCTTGTTCTAGCCGGGTCACACATACATATAAATATATATATATATACACTCTAAAAAACGCTGGGTTGTTTTTTCAACCTAAATGCTGGGTTGAGACCACTGGGTAAGGATGTTGGGTTGTTTTAACCCAATTTGGGTTGAAAATTGCTTAACATATTTACATGTTAATTCATTATCTTCTTTTTCGTTGTTGAACTGAATGTAGTTTCCTAAAGGAAACGGCGTTATGTAATAAAGTCTAGCCTAATTATTTTGAGGCTGATGAAGTGATAATTGTTAAATACGTTTTCATATTTGATGTAAACCATTGATGTCTGTGTTTTTAATTGCAGAACGCAAACCAACTTTGGAGTTGTCTGATTTGGAGAGTCATCATTCTTGGTCTTCCTTTCTTAAAGGAATAGTTCACACAAAAAATAATTTACTTGCCCTCATGTCATTCCAAACCTATAAGACTTTTGTCTATCTTTAGAACACAAATTAAGATATTTTTAATTTTTTGTTAATCCATTGAAAGTCTAGATAATCAGTATTTTCAAGCTTCATTCATACAG
>NW_015627232.1:1150503-1162572 GCF_001515625.1 Sinocyclocheilus rhinocerous
ATATAACAAAGAGTGAAAAATTTAAGGGGGTCTGAATACTTTCCGTACCCACTGTATATATATATATATATATATATATATATATAATTATATAACATTTTTAACACACAAACACACACATTTATTTGATTAAAAAGTAGTAATATTGTGAAATATAACAATGTAAAATAATTGTTATGTTTTAAAATGTAATTGTTTTACTAATGTAAAAAACTTTTTTGCTGATTCATATTTTTGTGGAAACTGTGATTCTGTGGAATGTTTCAGCACTCTATTATGACCAGAAAGAACAGCATTTAGAGAAATAGTTGGTAATATAAGAAATGCCTTTATTGCCAATTTAATTAATCCTTGCTGAATAAACGTAGTAATGTCTAAATAAATAAATAAATAAATAACTTACTCACTCACTCAACTCAGCCCAAAGTTTTGAATGGAAGTGTCACAGTTTCCACAAAATGTTACGCAGATCCGCCCTAAAACCTTTTTTTTTTTTTTTTTTTTAAAAAGAACAAATAAGTGCTCTTGAGCACCAAATCTGCATATTAGAATAATGGTTTTTGAAGGATCGTGTGACATTGAAGATTGGAGTGATGGCTGAAATAAAAATAAATAAATATCACACATGATCGTAAACTTTTGACAGGAAATGTATATATACAATTTATACTTGAAGGCGAAGTGTTTCATTTCTTGACCATTAGTGTCAACACAAGGACCTGCGAGAATAATGACTGTTGTCATACTGGTTTCCTGAACACTCTCCCTGTCTACCACTGGTCAGACAAAACACCCACACAAAATTTGGAAAATTGGGTTGGTCAGGACACTCAAACAAACATATCAGTGTTTTAATAGCACCACAGAACCACAATGTTTACACTTCAGGGAACCAGGCTACAAACGGACATTAAGCTGGGATATGAAAAATATTTTAACATTCAAAAAACTACACGCCACACCTATAAAAACATTCCTCAAGTCTCTGAAGAAAAATCAGAGGTCAGCTTATCTACACCAGTTTTGTAATGAAATGCAGAAGGGAGTCGTTTGTTCTGAGGACTGAACTCTTTTAAAGCTGATATTATGCAGTCGGAGCAACACACAGCACGCTGACAGGGGACTCGGGTTGCGCTGTATCACACAGAAGCATAAAATAGATTTATTTATGTGTCGGTTAAAACAAATCTATTTAATCAGCTCAATCTTTCAGCATTGGGAAGAAATTTGTCAAACAGAGAAGCTTAAACGCACACGTTGGGTTTGTTTAGGGCTTTGGGCCTGCTGCCTGTTTGGGTGAAGTGGGGAGTAAAATTGAATTCTTTAATGGCAAAAATAGTAATGCATTTAGATGCAACTCATTATTTGGGGCACGTAGGCGCAGCATAATCACATCCTCAAATTAATTAAACCCCACAGAAAGTTTGCATTGCCAAAGGAATAGACCCATCTCCAGTTTGATTCCTCAATTTAACTGCTATGCCGTTATGCAGCGCTTCTGAGAGATTTCATCTAAGTCTAATTGCAAATCTTCATTCTCGCTCTAAACAAATCTCTCTCAATCTCTTGATTTCAATCAAGAACCTTTACCAACTCATCTCTTTCAGGTGACTTGTACGCGGTTTACCTGCATAATGCGTCTGTATTTCCATGTAGTGGAAAGTAGTGCTATAGTTGCCAGGCTGGAACTCAACATTTACTGTAAGGTTTTGAGTCAAAAGTCTAATTGTATAAGACAGTCTCAAATCAAATGCATAATAATCTGCATTGTTTTTCCATATGTAAATTAAATTATAGGTTTTAATTTGTGCGTTTGACAGACATTTGTATTCAAAGCAACTTGCACTGCATTCAAGTTATACATTTTCGAACCCATGATCTTGGTCTTGCAAGCGCGACACTCTACAGTTTGAGCTTCAGAAGTAATAAAATCAGCACTGAAAAAAAAAAATCAATAAGATACAAGACAATGGTAAAATGTATTCATGAAAGTACTGTAAATAGTTAATTATGTTCTCAGGACAATATTTTTAATAAATGTCAGATCAGAGCAAGCTGTCACAAAGGTAATTAAACAAAAAATAAAGCCAGCATTTCTCACTTTCATTTAGTTTAACCTGATGTTGATTAAAAGTTAAAACTAAAACTGAAATATAAAAACTATATAAATATTTAACAAAATATAACAAAAATGACAATAAAATTCTTAAAACTTTAGATAAATTTAAAATGAAAACAGAAAATACAAAAATCTAAATTATACTAAAATACCCTGGTTGTCATGCTTATCGTATATAATGTAATATTATAATTGGTTAATTAGAAATTTATTATTTGGTATTTTTTTATCTATAGTATCATTTTGGGTTTTATTATTATTATTATTATTTTTTGTATGTATGCAAATACATAATACTTAAAAAATATACAGCCATAACACAATATTAAATTGTTGTGGTAAATGGCTTTTTCTTTTACTCAAGAATTAAAATAAATAAATAAATAATATAATTTATAAAAAAAAATACAGCAGGTTTACATTGTGACAATTTACCCCACATGTGACCACATGCTACGCGTAAAAGTCTTTAAGATATGTGTCAATACCAAAACAGACTTTCAAAAACAAATTTACCCCGTAACGAACATTGCCTGAGATATAAAATGGGACATCATCCCCTGTATCTCCAGTGTAACTGATTAATGACCCGCTGAGAATATTTTTTGGGGACTAATAAAGTGAAGCACCTTTGAAAGCAGATACAAACCTTGAAGATAACGGGATTTGTTAAAATGAATAATGACACATGTGTCCTCTGGATCTGCCATGTGATTCTTGATCTGCTGTCAAATGGATAATTCTTTGTAAGGACTGGGTAATGATAAATCTCACCTAATCAAAAATACATCTAAAACATGTCACCAAGCTTACACTCTCAATCTCAGACTGTTAATAATAACTATTTTACCTCTCACTGGTGCTCTAATATAGCTTGAGACATGGAGAGAAAAGAATGAGGAAAAAAAAGACCAACCAGCTGAATTTACCTCACCTCGGCTCAGCTTAAAGTAAGTGGCCTTCCTTCAAAAAAAAAAAACAAAGAAAACAAACACTATCCCATCCACCGCTCATCCATTGTTCATTTAAAATGGAAACACTGCACCCTACAGGTTGGGAGAGGCACTGCAGCTCCTTCCCATTGACATCTGCTTGCTGCTCAGCTAAATCAACAGTAGCTGTAACATGATGAAGAAGGCCGGGAGGGCTGCCAACACCATGTACTGTGCTCGGTATTTTTAGAGCTCTCTTCTGCTCTCCATTCTGCGCCCCAGACATAATCACAGTGACAGAATGACACAAATGGAGTCATGATTTCTTCTCCGTTTAATTGTTAGCGAAACACACGCTTACGAGTCCCCTCTGCATGTCAGTCTATTTCTGTTAGATGATCTCGGATGTGGAGATGGCGTAGATTAACGGTTTAGTCTGCGAGCACAGATCAAGGGAGGACATTTCGCACCGCGCTCTGTGTTGACGTTAGCGTAGCTTCATTATCAGAGCCCTAATTTTATCTCTCATAGATGTTGCGAGAGTCATAATGCATGGTGGAGATGTGCTCTTTGTCTATCTGTGAGGGTTATTCTTCCTCCTTGGGTATAAATCAGGCCTTCGTTTGGGTGTCCAACCACAGATGCAGCTTCAGTCATGGTGAGTATAGATGGACGGCAGGTTTTTGCGTGAGAGCGGTGACAGGAATATTAAAACTGTGTCCAGAATTGACGGATAGCACCATTAGGATACTGCAATAAAACATCTGAAGGCTGGAGAGCACAGGATATGTGCATTTGTAGTGTAAAACTCAGATATGCTTTATTGATCGGCAAGTTGCTCTGTTATTGCTCAAGGTTTCTGTTATAATTAAAGTCTAGAGGAGTTGGGAGATCAAATTCTTCCTCTGATTAAAACAAAAAAGAGCGAGCTGGAGATGTAGAGGAGAGAATAAGAATCGGATTCCACCTGGATAACAAATGAGACAGTTCAAAAAAAAATTGCAAGAACTCCAGAGGGGGTGAGCGGAGTTTTGATGGGTTCAGAGGAAAGACGGCACGCATGGGTGGTGTAGGATTCATTTAAACTTTGGGGATGTGCCATAAGACCTGTCGGATGATTATTTGTGACAGGATTTGCTCAGGGTATATGCCACATTAGAAATGCATTAAATGGGTATTTAAAGGGATAGTTCACACAAATATAAAAATTATGTCATAAGTTACTCACCCTCATGACCTTTCAACGTTCATTTATCTTTAGAACAAAGATATTTTTAAGGAAACCTGACAGAGTTCTGTCCCTCTATTCAAAGTCCATTTTGCCAACACTTTAAAGGGATAGTTCACCCAAAATTGAAAATTTAGGTAATCACCCTCATGTCGTTCCAAATCCGTAAGACCTTTGTTCATCTTCATAACACAAATTAAGATATTTTTGATGAAATCCGAGAGTTTTCTGACCCTGCATAGACAGGATTGGAATGAATGAATGAATGAATGAATGATTTTTTTTCATAAATGTAGTACAAATTTCTATAATATAAATTTGACATTTCAAACTCATCGGTCTCTAAGGCCTATAAATTCAAATTTTCTAACAAGCATTGGTCTAGCCATCTTTTTTTTTTTCAAGTTTGTCTTGAAAACTTCTGTATGTCTGTATGATCTTAATTGCTACCTAATATAAAATTAAATTCAAATTCAGAAATTGATGTTTTTACTTAAAACTTTGACTAAACATTCTGTAAAGGACACAATAACTCACAAAACTGTAAATCACCTATAAACTTCTCAAAAATGTGTCCTTTGCTGGTCAAGAGCTTTTTATAGAATGCATGAAATGCCCAAGGTAAACACAGGACATCACATACGCACATACCGTTACGTGGCCATTACACATAAGCCGACAGCAGCTCATTTTTAGCCATGGCAAAGAGACCCCTGCTGCGAATGAGCTATAATAGTGTGTTGTGTCTGCTAAACCTCTCACCTCATGCTGTTTTTTGTTGCGTCACTCCTGAGAGCGGTCAGTTTGACCCTGACTCTGCACCTCACACCCATCACGCTGAACCAGACGGCCAGGTTCTGACCTACCGAAGCACCTCAGAAAATGTCTGCCACATCGTCCTGTGCCAAAGCATCCTAGCATTTACAGCTCCATTGTTTCATTATCATCCCATTTGCCCTCCCGCTGGGCCTGCCAGGCACACACATCTCTTTTTCTCTCTCTCTGCTGTCACAAAATAAAGCTCCTTTCTCCTTCCGCTTGCTTCACACCTTTTTATGCTTCCTCACGCACAATCCTTGCACATACACACCTTGAATTCATCACACACACAACTTTGTTTTCAAATGATCTTCACTCAAACAAAATATTTTTACGTTGACATATGTGATCCTCAGAATGGTGCTCGTTTGGTTCCACTGTATTCTCTTTACATACACGCAATACATTTTTTTATATACCACAAAGACAAAAACAGATTAAAAAAATGGCAAATTCACATCTTTTAAACTCTGTTATGCAATTCATATTTCTTTCATATGATTGTTCAAATGTTTGGGGTCAGTAAGTTTTATTATTATTATTAGCTATTATTTGAAAGAAGTTATTCATCAAAGATGTATTCATTTTGTCTAAAGTGACAGCAAATTCATTTATAATGTTACAAAAGATTATTATTATTTTTTTACTTTCTTAAGATTCATTAAAAAAGCCTAAAAGAAATCACAATTTCCCAAAAATATTAAGCAGCACAACTGTTTCCAATGTTACTACTAATAATAAATGGTATCTTTAGCAGCAAATCAACATATTAGAATTATTTCTGAAGGATCATGTGACAAGACTGGAGTAATGATGCTGAGATATTTGCAGCTTTGCATCACATTAATAAATTATATTAAATATATATATGAAAATAGAAAATAATTCTTTGAATTGTAATACTATTTCACAATTTTGCTGTTGTTACTCATCAAACATAACATAAAATAACAGACATAACAGAACAGAACAGACGTCTTTTTAAATAAAATAAAATAATGTTTGCCCAAGTTGCCCAAGCACTGGTTTAAAACCTGTTTATTGTGAATATTGTTTTAACTAATAGTATTTTTTATATTTTAGTTTTAATAGTATTGTTTCTCATTTTTCTCATTTAAAAAAAAAAAAAAGCAAAGGTCAGGTCCTTAATGACATCATCGAGCATTAGAGAATGGTACGTGCAACAGCAAGGTCATTGGGCCTTAAATGCATTGCTGCTTTGGATAAAATCACCTGCCAAATGCATACATGTAAAATGGATTAGTTGGTTTGTCTCTTGCCAAAACATTCTATCCTGCTATTCTTGCCATCATCTTTTATAGAGATATTTCATTAGACTACAAGAAATATTGCATTTAAAAAAAGTTAAAAACAGTGAACAAATGATGCCGCATACCAGATATGACCCAAATAATAGCCAGACATGCTCTCTGACCCACTGCTTTCAGCGACTTCTCATCTGCTTGTGCAGATCAAGGCTTTCAAAGAGACAGAGGAGGAAAAATAACATGAATACAGACTAACACTCATTCGTGACTAAAAGCAGGAATACAAGTGTGTGTTGAATCTAAAGACCCAGTACAATTACATGATCCTAAGAGCCTCGACAGTCAAGGATGAAGAGAGACTGTTGGGAGTGTAACCTCTAAAGAGCCCCAAAGTGCTGTCAATTGGGCTGTGGATATTGCCTCCATGATTACAAGTTTTACAAGGACAGAGGAAAGGCCCATATAATGGCCCATGAATGACCTTGTCCTTACAAGCCTTGAAGTGGAGAGAGACTTGAGGAACTATTGTGTATAAAATCCTCAGAGCTACTCCACAGCTAACCTTGATCTGTAGACATTTCAAAACAACATTACAGAGGCTTCAAGTGAGAGTCAGGACAATTTTACACCATTTAGGTGTCCTGTGTTTTAACATGTAATTATATGTTGCTGCCAAAGCTTGTCCAAACAATGCTTGAATGAAATGACCTAAAGTTGAATTTAACATCACATGGCACTGAAAATTTTGCGTTTCAAAACAACAACTGTTTCACTGATAAGAACAGCAACATGGTGTTGGTTTTCACCATATCATTTCAAGCTCAAGTCTGACAATGCAACATTAGAAGAACTAGCTAATCAACTCGAACCGCCATTGCAAGCAACTTGAGCAGGACATTTCTCAGTGGGAAGTTTTTATTTAGTTTGTACATTGTAGACATAGTAGAAATGACGATAACAGCACAGAAAACCGTGTCTTCTAGACAACACGAACCAAACTCTTCCAGGACTCGGCTACAACCACAGTGTTTAAAGGTGGGTCAAAGTAAACGCTGTTTGCGGTTAGCCAGTGAAGACCATAGGTGGGCATTATGCAAATGTGTTGCGGGTAAAAAGAGTGGAATTACTGAAAACTTGTTTCAGGCATTTCAGAATAGATGCGTTTAAATTGCATACTGTCTTGAGTAGGTACTACATTTGAATTAAACTTACTTCATGACTGTTAAAAAAGTATGTTTGAATGAATATAGGTAGTGTGAATGAAATTTAGATGTACTACATCCGCCATGTTGTTACTATCACGTGACCTACCAGTGACCTACAGCCATTCACAAATCCTCTCCTGTGGCCTCATGGGATAGTAAAGTGTCCATTGACTGCGCACTTTCAAATCCAGGCCGAAGTATTAAGTCATCCAGGTACTTTTCGCCTACTTTTTTTCGAATACTATGAATTCGGACAGACTACTCGCGTACTGTTTTTCACATACTATATTGTAGGGAAGTATTTGATTTTGGATGCAGCGAATCATTTCTTTCTTTTTGGAGACCATTTAATTTGTTGTGCACTTTCTGAAACTTTTGAAAATTTCTTTTACATTCACAAACAGCTACTTTACACACTACATTAAGGTAATGTCCAAAAAAACAGTATAACAGAGACACTTGATTGTGATTGACAATGATTTATTTATTTATTTATGTTTTTTTAAAGATACTTTTCAAAGTAATTTTAAGGTATCTTGAATTATTCATAAATATCATTAAAGTTGGGGGAAAACTGAACAACACTGAAACTGAATATTTTTCAACCTGAACTAATCTTGCCTTGCCATAAAAGATCTAATTTTCTGATATTTTAAGAGACTTGCTGACCTTGACAGCCAGATGAGAATCTGTTCCGTATGATATAATTTCAGTTTTTTTTTTCCTGCACGTTGGTCACACCAACATATGTTTTTAAAATATTAATGAGCAAATATATTTGTTCTAAGAAATAATTATGCAGATTAGGGATATGCCGGTATCAAATTTTCATGTTGCGATTAATTGCTAATGCTTTTATTACGGTATACGGTATTATCACGGTATTGAAATTAAGTTTTAAAAAAAAGTGCTGTCATAATACAGTATAACAGGTTTAATAACTTTTTTCTTATAACAAAAATAACTGAACATTTAGCAATAAAGCAATACAGAAAAATGTATAAAGTTAAAAGTAGGGATGCACCGATACCACTTTTTCCAGTACTCGCCCGATACCGATACTTTTATTGTAATATATAATTATTCATGGTATTTAGAAGTGCCCACATTGTGCATATTCATTACCGTGATATATCGCATTACCGAATACCGGCACAAGTCTAATGCAGATAATTATAAAAGATGCAAAGATGCACAATGAAGTACTTTTTTGTTGTTGTTGCTGTTGTATGTTTACTCCATGAAATTTACTCCATGTTATGAAACTCTAGATGATGCAGGCCGAGCTTCTAACTCTGATATGATCTGATATAATCACACATCATTCACATGGCACAGCTGATTGGTTTCTTTTCACATCAGCAGCCAATGAGCTTGCGGCTCAGCATTGAAATACTTGGCCAGTGCTTGCTGTAGCAGTTGCAGCACGGTTCAGAAACCCTCCACCTCCCCCAGCTCCACCTGTACAGATCTGCTACAGGGTGATTCATGTATGCTATATGGGGATTATTTCATATATGTTATGTGTGCAAAAGCAGTATTTATTACATGCTCACAGCAGCATGTCTGTGGCTGTATTGGCAGTAGCTAGTCTCGGTACTTGCTCTGCCGCAGCAGCAGCACCGTAGCAGATCTATTCCGCCAAGACCAAACACATTAACATTGCCATGTGTATTACCATGCTAATCTCTTCGAGAGTATTTTATATGACATTTATATGACATTTTATACTAGACGCCCTTTAATAAAAGTAAAATCAAAACTAATTTTAATGAGAAAAAATGAGAAACATGCTCATCATAGAAGAGATGTATTCAAGACATTCCATGTATGAATTGCATTTTTTAAGTATTTTTGAATAAAGTAAGAGATAGGACATCTTGCATACAGTAGTTTTCTTTATGGTTTTGGAGAATGAGGACCTTTTATTCAACGTTTGTCCTCCCTAACCAGCACAAACCAGTTCTTCTTCAGCAGGGTCTTTTGTATAAGACTATGCAGTAGAGTTTATAGGGAGTCTTGACTGTGTGTTCGAGCATGCCGTTGTTTGGGGGACCGAATCCTTGGTGGGAGCGGATTTAAAGGTCAAATCACAGTTGCTTGAGTAAACCGTAAACTGCTTGGCTGGGAGTTTGGACCTGCTGTGGAAATGACTCATTTTGTAAGATGCAATAACTCACTTTGTCACTGAAAGATCTGTTGTTGGCCTTCTCGGCAGAGAGCTCTCAGATTCATCTGATAAAATAAAGTTCAGATTAATGAGTGCCACTCTGACACAGAGTGCCAAGCTGTAAGAAATTGGCAAAACACAATAGAAATAAGAAGAAAATCATTCACGCAAACAAAATAAGAAGAGCCATTAAAATGACAAAATCTTACCAAGGACAGACAATAAATGCACATCAAGATGATTCAGGCACAATGCCACATGGAAATATTGAGACAGTAATGCCTTCAAGCTGTAAAGTACTTTGACAATAAAATGGAAAAGACAGAAATAAAAGATTTTGTATTTTTTTTCTTGCCTAATCTAATACAAATATGTCCAAAATTGAGAAAAGTATGGGATACTATACACATATAATATGATGTAAAACTTTAGCAGTTTTAGCATTGTGAAAAAACAAAATGTTACAACAGAATCATCAATTAAAATCTGTATCATTTTGAATAACATGATTATCATTTTTTCTTATTCAATTAATGGTGTTTTTTAATTTATTAATTTTTTTTACATTTTTAGTTTTAGTACAATTTTACAATGGCAAATGAAACTGCCTAATTAAATAATATATTTGGCCAGCTAAATTGTCCTGAGTGAGAAAAAAGCAGTAGTTCCTGGACAGTAGGAACAGCGTGGTTCAACATCCAGAATGGTGTGATGAAAGTGCTAGTATCTGCTGTTGACAGAATACCTTGGCAGCAGAATTTCACAACACACACTGAAGATGCAAACCTCAGTTCGGATTACAATTTGGCACAAAACAGCGATGGGCCAGTGAAACTCTGGAACAGAAGTGTATGGACAGATGAGCACAAGATTATCAGTGTGATGATAAGGCAAAAGTGCAGAGAAAACTGGACTGAGGATGATCCAACGTCCTCCCACAACATCTGTGAAGCAGTGGCATGCTGTGATTTATCCACTCGGTGGGGTGATATTGAAAAGGAGTTTGTGATCATCAATGCTTTCTGCTGAAATAAACCGTTCATTCAAATAAGATCATACACACTTTGTACCTCAATCTACTAAATTGAGTCTGCTTAAACAAATACTCTAACACACGATGATAGCTTTCAAATCCTTAAACACAATGTAAACATTCTCACTGCAGCCTAAATGAAGGTTCTTGCTGACCCTCTTCAGAAATAACATTTCCTGTAATTGCAAATCAGATCTGCCATTCCTCTTACATGTTAAGTTTTCATGTGTTATATATCAGTGGCGAGCGGTACGTGTGATAAGACCCAACCACCACCCCCCGCCCCCAATCGGCTTTTAGGACACTAAAAAAAGGGATCACATATGACAAATAAGAAACACCGTGGCAGGTGTCGATTTAAAAGTATGCACATTTCCTTCCTTATTTGTAAATGAAATTCATCTCCAATCCTTCTTCTATCATTTCAGGTTTATCCATTGTTATTCAAATGCAAGAAAAATATAGCTGGTTTTCCAAGTAAAAACCACCAAATAACGTTTACACAGTTACGTTATCATATGTAATCAGAGGGAGGGGAGATGGGGGGGATTCCCCCGGTCTATATGTCTCTCTGCATCAAAACAAAGGGAGCAATATGATGTTTGTTGTTATTAAAATTTTATATAGCCAATGTTTTTATAAACATATTTTTTTTATTTACCGCTTAGGCAATAACGTTGACAATAACGTATATCTTCAACATTCAACTTTTAAAATTTGCATTGCTTGAGAAAATAAACACATACAGTTAAGAGTTTTTTTTTTTTTTTTTTTTTTTTCTCTTTTACATTTGTGACCAGGGATCACAAAACCAGTCATAAGTGTCAAATTTATGGAAAAAAAAATCTAAATATTGAGAAAATCTCCATTAAAGTTGTCCAAATTAAGTCCTTAGCTATGCATATTACTAATAAAGATCTGACAGGAACAGCACATTTTTCCGCTTGGGCAAGCGCTTCACGGACAGCTTACCTCGCGCATAAAATCATCCGCAGACCAGCAAATCACTGAGAATGCGCTACAATCCTGAAGAGTCATAGGCGAGAAAGCTGTGGAGAATCCGCTCGCCCGGAAGCAACCGCAACAATAACGTATATCTTCAACATTCAACTTTTAAAATTTGCATTGCTTGAGAAAATAAACACATACAGTTAAGAGTTTTTTTTTCTTTTGATTTAGTCCAGTTGGTTTTGCATCAAACACAATGTGATTCTCGGCAATCGAGATCTGACAGGAACACCACATATTTCCGCTTGGGCGAGCGCTTCGCGAATAGCTTACCTCGCGCATGAAGT